>NW_027225594.1:0-62500 GCF_038994185.2 Dermacentor albipictus
TGGGGGTCGAAAACAGTCTATAGTACGAGTAGAGTCCCCAGAATGGGTGCACAAAGAAGCTAGCACACGATAAAGTACAGACGGCTTTGACCCAATAGGCGTCATGCCGTCTGCTTCGAGCAGAAGGTCTTTAATGACATCTATTGCAAAACTGTCTCTTCGAATAACGACCGTATGACGATGCCGATTTTTGGCAGGCTCTGCAGAAATATTCGCTCACAATGAGCGAAAAATGTGTGGGCCGTTTTATTTTTTGCTTCGTCCGCCACAAATCACACGACACTGCGTCGATCCCGCTGGTGGGGACCAATCAGTGTACCGACTTTTCTTTTTGTGTGTTTGCGTTTGTGCACGTGCCTGCGTTTCTTCAACGCCATGTCTAGGCGGCGAATTTCTCAGAATTTCTGTAAGTGAGAGAGGTGTTCTCTTTTGTACATCGACTATCCTGTTTTTCATCGGTTCCTTGAGATTGAAGACCGCATTCCCCCCCCCCCCCTTTTTTTTTGCCTTTTGCAGGAAACAAGAAAGTCGCAGACGTGTCCTGTCACCCCTGCGGAATGTGCTGGCGCTTACCGGGAAATGTCTTTTACGCCTCCCGGTTTAGATTAGTATGCACGGTGCTTTCAGCTTTGAAAGAAAGAAACAAAAAAATAATCTACTTCGAGCGTATACATAGCTCAGGCGTACTCGTCCATAATATATTTCATTCCACGCGCGTTTGTACCCGTGTTGAAAAACGTCCATGCCTCTGTGAGCAGACACACATCGATCGGTCGAACTAACCTGCGGCGCGGTGAAACGAAAAAAAAAAAGACCTTTCTTTCGTAACCTTTCGCGCTCCTGTGGTTCCGCGAAAAAGGACACGGTAAAGGACCGTTCGTGTTAAGCCTCGGAAATGAGATGCCGAAACAGCATTACCGATGGCGGATGTCCTTTAGGTTCCCATTGTCCTAGCCTACGACGACTTCACAACGACAATCCTATTATTGTCGTACAAGTCCAACCAAAGGGGAGTTGATGATATTTATTTACAATGTGTATCCTCATGCGAAGCCCTTGGCGACGTCTTAGTATCGTCATGTTAGGTTCCGTGGAATTCCCGCATCAACTGAGTGAAATGCGTCACAAGCAAAGCGCCTTGTTTTACATAGCACTTTGTCTTACAGGGTCACATACAGTAACATTACAGGGTTACATAGTCCTTTGTCTTACAAGCTTTGAACGTTCGCTGAAGCATGGAGCTTTTGTTTGGAAACCAGTATCTGTGAATGTGCCCGTTACCTTGTGGAGTGGTTCTTATCGCTTCCTGGTAAGTAATTTATTTATAGGTGGTCCGATAATATAGGCTGTGTCGGAAGTCAAACACGGGGCAAGTGACTGGCTTGTTCATTCGTTGATGCACTGAATCCTGAGTGAGTGAGCCAGCGACCAATAGTGAATGAGTGAGTGACTGAACAAGCAAGTGAGCGAGCAAACGAGTGAATTATCGATTCATTGGTTGGTTTCCTCACGGCAAGCAAACGATCAGTTGATCACTCGAGCAAGTAAGTCAGTGATTGACCAAGTTCTAACAGTTCCCACGTCTGTCGTTTTTCGTTCTCGAAACTATGCAGCGCTAGAGATATTCACGACGACTTCGTTGCGGTGGAAGCCATGACGTGGGCGAGGACGCAGGTCTGCGTGTGCGTATGTGAACTTTTTATCTAGAAGGCCATCGCGCAAAGGAAACATTGTATACGTTGCATTGCACAGCCCTCAAAACGCAGGTGGTGTGGAACACATAAAGAAAGAAAGAAAGAAAGAAAGAAAGAAAGAAAGAAAGAAGAAAGAAAGAAAGAAAGAAAGAAAGAAAGAAAGAAAGAAAGAAAGGGAAAAAGAAAGGACCATGTGCCAGACAGAAGTCGTCACGACCACTGCTTACAAAGAAAACCAGGAACACAAGAGAGGGGAACCACAAAAAAAATAAAAAAATAATAAAAAAGGAGGAAATGAAGGGAAGAGAGAAAGAAAGAAAGCTCGTCTTTCGCTTCCTCGTTTGGGCGTTGAAGGACTGCGTTCGGTTCGGCGAGCGAGAAGAAACAGACCTTTTTTTTTTTCCGGCATGTCTAGGAAACAACTCGGCGACTCGTTGTGTCTTCATTATTCATCTTCGTTCCGCTACTCGTGCCCACGACAAATTTCTTTTGTCGCTTCGAGACCGGCGTGATGAACGGTGTTTGGAAAGACGACACGTCCGGGGACGCCTTCGAAAGGAGACGCGGGGGAAACGCCACACGGAAAAAGGCTGGCGAAACCGAAAAGGCGCGCTGGAGTACTGTTAAGTTTTTGTGTGCATAGCACTACCGCGCAGTGGTCGGACGGGAAACCGGAGCCGGAATTGCGTAAGGAACGTGTTATGCGGGGTTGCGAAGAAGCATTTCTTTATAACGTAACTCGAGCTAGTTCGTACGTTTACGGTTTATCCAAAGCTTCTAAACCAAAGCCTCACTTCCGCTTTCTGTCAAAGGCGACATATGTTTTTGTGCAAATTGGGTAGCGTCTTGCCCAATCGCACGTCATTTCCGAAATTTCTCTCAGCAATAGAACATTTGGAGACGACAATACGGGAAGCTAAGAGCACTGCGAAGCGACTGAACCAACCGAACATTCGCAAGACGAAGCTCGTAGACGAACCCTCTTGGATTGTCCCGGCAGTGGCTGCTGGTATGCTGCTGCTGTCTTGCCGGATAGCTCGCACAAAAAACACTGCTCGTCTGTCCTCTTCTTACAATTTTGTCCCGTCTTGCCGCGCAGTTTGTATCAAAGCCCACGAAAAGAACATAAAAAAAAAACACGTGACTGGAGGTGGGATCGAACCTACGTCTTCCTGCACAAGAAACCGTTGCTATAAATCATTCGGCAACAATCTTCTTTTTTTTTCTTTTCTTTCTTTATTGAACCATTCGTCTGCGATCCCACGTATACTTGTCTCGTGCCAACGTCAGGTACGATTACCTATCTTTCGTATGCGATTGCCGAATGCGTCACGTGACGCAGCAAGTGAGCGTGAGAGCGGGTCCGCACACACGACGCATGCGCGAGGACTGGTTTACATCTGCCCACCAGACGCAGCAATGAAACACGCTAATAACATGCAGTCAACCACACCACTGTCTTTAGCGTCGTAATCTCTCCCGTACACATCTCTCACCACTCTTTTTTTTTTTCCAGCGACGAACGTCAACCATCGCCTTCGTTAATCCCTGTGACGTCACTCCGCCGTCACATGTTTCAAGGTTGTTGTTCGCATAAACTGCTGTCAGAATTTTTGGCACATATTGCGAACGCTGCAATCCGATGAACACGAAGATTGCAGGACAGCGAAGTCGTCACCTGTGCGGTGCACCGACACAGACATCGCATGGGATTACGCCTTGGGTTGGACATGATGACAGTGAAGACAGTCGCACGCGTCGCATATTGTAGTATCTAACTAGCCGCTTAATTAACCCTCATCCCATACCTCTGTATGCCTTGAGGCATTAACCCTCGCATTAAAAAAAAGGAAAAAAATTAACCGCCTCCCGAAAGCTTTGCTCCACACAGATTGCAACATGTGTGTACTCCCCTGAGCAAATGCATACGCGGACCATGGACTTCGCGATAGAAGTCGGTTTTCTTGTCCGTCTAATAACGTAACTTGAAACTGAGGGCCGCCGTCCAAACTTGGCATTGGAAACCTTTCCACGCACTCGTCAATTTCCGTTTGCGCGTCCGAATTACAAATAAATTCGTATTTTTCGGAGAGCTTGTGGCTCGTGTATACTTGTTGCTTAACGGAGGCACACCCGGCGACAAAATATTGTGGGGCACGAGATCTGAGAAAGAAAAAAAAAAAACGAAAGCTGAATATCTCCGCAACCTCACAACGCAGTTTGGTATTTGCGGGCCTCGACTAGAATGTGCTAACAACATTGTCGTATACCGTTTTACTGGCTACTGCCAACAGGCTGCTCGTGAATCGAACGTTTTCGTAGGTCTCGTGGTGCGTAAACTTTCGTCGCCGGGTGTACGTTTGGATCCGCATAACTTTTCTTCCTTTTTCTTCTTTCTTTTTGTATTTTCCACGCGTGCGTTGGAATCGTCGCCTCGCGTGATTCGTATTTCACCGATTTCTTGCTTCGTCACGCTACCGCGCGAACTCGCACACACCCAGTGTTCCACTTAAATCGGTGTCACTACCCAAACGGCGGGTCGTGACCCCCAAATGGATCACGAGCCTGGAGGTCATGGAGGGTCCAGCCATCACCAATGACGTTAGTGCCTCTTGCCAACCTCTGACATCATGCGAGCTTTATACTCTCTACTTCTCTCTTCGCACTCCTTCCGTTTATCGCAGCGAGACTAATAAGTTTTGCCTGGGAGGTCAACCAAAAATGTTATCGCATGTAAAGTCCGGGCCTCAAGGGCTAAATGACAGCTGTCTCATTAAAATAGATGATCAAATCAATTCTTGCTAAAAAACATGAACAAGCACTTTTGGTAGCTCTCTCTCTCTCTCTGTCTGCTGTGGTTTTGTCTTTTTGGTGAATTGAAATGTAAACGCATCCACGTCATTGAAAAAAACAACAAAGAAATTAAAAGAGCAGGTTTGGTAATACTGAAAGGGACCTGTCCAAGCACTTTTGGTAGATCTCTCTTTCTGCTGCAGTTTCGCTTTTAGGTGAATTAATATACTAATGTATCCGTGTCATTGAAAAAAAGGAAATTAAAAAAGTAGGTTTGGTAATGCTAAAAGGGGTCACGTATAGTGGAAAAGTTTGAGAACCACCGACTTAGACGGTTCGCATTTCCGTAGTTGTTTGCCTTGGCAGACGGCGAGCTCTCTAGCTTTACTAGCGCTGCACGGCACTGATGCGAAGAAAAGAAAGCTAGCAGACGCAGCGCTGCTCCACCTTTCAGAGATGGCAAGAGAAACGAGGCAAAACGAGGCGAAAAGAAACAGACGATTCCAAAGCGGCCGCGGGGGCGGTGGATAAGTAATTGCGTGCAGCTCTTCGAAACAATGAAAGAATGCACACGCACGGGCGGCTCGGCTGGATCCTCCACACGTGGCGTAAGCCACCCTCCCTCTCTCCCGCCGGCGCCATTTTTCCCGGTGTTATTTATTTCCATACGGACGAACAGTTTCGGGTCGTTCGAGCCGAAAGCGTTTGAGAAATTAGGAAAGAAACGAGAAAACAGAGGGAAACGACAAAGATTCACGAAGAGCTCCACGCGAAGAAAGGGGCCAGCCAAACATTGCGAAACAGATTTAAAAGAAAAAAAGAAACTAGTGAAGGAAAACAGGGGTTTTAGTTCGCGTTGCTTCGGTCGAAGAAAAAGTGGGTCAAATTCATCGCTCGTTTGTCTACGTTCGTCTTGCGTATTGTTTACCTTCTAACCTTTCTTTGTTTCCTTTTCTTCTTGAGAGCCCTGCCCGGTTCTGTCGGGCCGAAAACGTGCCGGACGTCGGCTTGCGTGACGCTGGTGGTTTTCTGGTGACGGCGCAGTAATTTCATCTTCCGCCTAGGTGCATGTGGAAGGCCAGCCAGAGCTTGCGTTCTCCGTTCGATTCTCTCCAGTCTGCGCATGTTCGCGCATGCGTGCGCAGGGGGGTGGCGGGGGGGGGGGGTAGGTGTCTGTACGTGCGTGCACCTTTGTGCCTGCCCGCAGTGCTTAGGTGTGCGTGTGCGCGTGCTCGCTGCATACGGGTCGCGCCCAGGCCGTGCACGTGAAGGCACGCGAAGAGCGTATAGAACGACGAGATAATTACCTGGCGTTCTGTACACTGCGTGAACCAGCACTTTGTCAGATTGTAACCTGTACTCGTAACGGGAGGTTTATGTATGTATGTATGTATGTATGTATGTATGTATGTATGTATGTATGTATGTATGTATGTATGTATGTATGTATGTATGTATGTATGTATGTATGCATGCATGCATGCATGCATGCATGTATGTATGTATGTATGTATGTATGTATGTATGTATGTATGTATGTATGTATGTATGTATGTTAGGGGATAAGGGAACAAACGTGAATTAGTGACATCTTAATTGAAATCAAGAAAAAGAAATGGGCATGGACAGGGCATGTAATGAGGAGGGAAGATAACCGATGGTCATTAAGGGCTACGGACTGGATTCCAAGAGAAGGGAAGCGTAGCAGGGGCTGGCATAAAGTTAGGAGGGTGGATGAGATTAAGAATTTTGCAGCGACAACATGGCCACAATTAACACATGACCAGGGAAGTTGGAGACGTATGGGAGAGGCCTTTGCCCTGCAGTGGGCGTAGCCAGGCTGCTGCGGTTCTTCCTTGTTGTTCTTCCTTTTATTTTTTTAATTTGTTCAGCTTTTGCCCTGTCTGATTTTATAGCGCTAATATAACGGCGCATAAAAGCGGCCAATCGCTTCAACTTATGAACTTTCATATTCATAATTACTCACGTTGCCACGCTATTCTTCTGTTCTGATTCCTTCTGCAGCTGCTCTAATTGTGGAGTTTTCGAATCGAATACGAATATTCGACATATACGGGACCCGAATAATCAATAGACTGCTAAGTATTTTGCTGCTCCTGGAAATAATAGTAAGCTTGCAAGTATAAAAAAGGAAGATAAAGAAGTACGGTATGGGGTGTATGTTAGCACCAAAAACCAACCTTATTTTCTTCAATATACTATGCCCTCATGCGAGCAGTTGATGCACCCGGTGAACCGTACACAGTTTCTCCCGAAAATTCGTCGAGCCGCACTCATAGGCCTTTAGCAATGATCCAGCAACTGCAGTAAAACATTATAGTCAACGGCCATTCATATATTTGACATGTTTCATATTTCATTCTAATAAATGAAATATAGAATTCTCAAATAAAATAATTCCTTTAGAAACACAAATGCTGGATTCGTGTTGGAAATCTCGAATGTTGGCACAACCGCATAGGATATGCGTAGTCTTTCGACGTTGCTCAACGAAAACTCAATACCATCGGCTTTGGATCGACGCATAGCTGTGGAGTGTTGTTACTGTACGCGAGGTTTAGGGTTAGATTGGCATGCATGGCGTCCGCGTCCCGTAGGAGATGTAATACAAACGGCCTCGTGTGCCGCAAGTTTTGTGTGGCCGATAATGAACCTCCGGTGGTCAAAACCGACGCGTAGCTTTTCACTATAGCGTTTCCCAAAGCCCCTTTGTGGTGATAAAAGCAATCAATCAATCAATCAATCAATCAATCAATCAATCAATCAATCAATCAATCAATCAATCAATCAATCAATCAATCAATCAATCAATGTTAGCTGGCATTTCCAGTACCGCATTTTCCCATGCTACCCATCATTTAGCAATGCGCTCGCATAACTCTTGCGTGTTTAGCAGCCAAATTTGCACTTTGCTAACTCGATCCCACGACGGCGTCTTGGTCAAGGTTAGTCGACGAGTGGTTTGCAGCGCTGAAGCGGGAACACGGACAGCAAATAGGTTAATTAGCGCGCGTTAATGGGCACACCGCTCTGGCTCCCTCCCCGTATTTGGCTGATAAAAAACCGCGTGCCAGAATCTGTGGGCCGAACGCGGCGGCATAACGTCCGTCCGAATCCGTTCTCCAGTAAGTTTCGTTCCACTGCAAGCGCGAAGAACGCGCAACCCACCGTGGAACTTTGCCTGTCGTCTGCACGCGTACCTTGCCAGACGTACTTCTGGAAAATAGCGCGAAGAACCTGCAACCCACTGTGGAAGCTTCCCTGTCGTCTGCACGCCTACCTTGCCAGACGTACTTCTGGAAAATAGCGCGAAGAACATGCAACCCACTATGGAAGCTTCCCTGTCATCTGCACGAGTACCTTGCCAGACGTACTTCTGGAAAACCCTGCGAAAACAGGAGGGCAACGTAAAATATGGCGGCGACCGAGTAGTGCACGACCGAGCGGAGAACGCCCACTTCCCCCCAACGCGGGGTGCCTTGGCGGTGTTGTGACGACCTTGACATTGGCACTTTATCGTCACCTTGCCTCGCCTCTCTGGAGGGCCTTGCAGGCCCGGTTGCGTAATGAAAACCGTTCGGTCTCTCGCCTCTCAGTCGAGGGGGGAGGAAGACACAGGGAAGGGGGGGAGGGGGGCGTAGGAGGCAGACCTTCACCGCGAAGCGACTCCGGGAACTCGTAAATCTTTCTTCTTCTCCTGCCGCTAACCATTGCGCAACTGCACCCCTTCCGACACTGTAGCGGATCTTCTTGGAGCCGCGCATCCATCATCGCCAACGACGTCTCCTCTCGACCTCAGCACTGGTGGGACCTCCAGTGAGATCTCGACTGGGGTGTTTCTTCCGTTTTTAGTGGTGCTCAGAAATAAATAAATAAATAAATAAATAAATAAATAAATAAATAAATAAATAAATAATGTTTCAACGCTTTAAGCGCACCTCATTGTTTTCATCTGTGCATGATCAGCATCATGCCAGACCTTCGTGGCGGGCGCTATACGTGGTCGGGCCTAATAAAAGCGTTCGGTCTGGCTCCGTTATATATATATATATATATATATATATATATATATATATATATATATATATATATATATATATATATATATATATATATATATATATATATATATATATATATATATATATATATATATATATATATATATATATATATATATATGAGAAACGTTAAGGTTATGAGGCCCCATCACACTGGCACAGCCAACTAGAGTGTATCCCATTCATTCCTTCAGTGGCAAATGACGGCGCACTGCCAATTAAACGTGTCGAAGTTACTTAGTTACTTAATTTTATACGGAGCCGCTGCAGACTAGGCTGAAAACAGGGCAATAGGGTAGTTGTACATTTTATAGTTAATGTAGTCAGTACTCATCATTACGTAGAAATTACATATCGATTTCAAACACAGTCACCCTCGGCGCACCCATTTCTTTTTTTCTATCAAAAGAACTGGCGGTCTGTTATCTCTAGAAAAAGAAATGGGAGTCCCGGGATCCGACAGTTTCTAATTTTGGGACTTATACTGCGTACTAGGATTTCGCATGCACTTTTATGTAAAGCTGACATCGTGCACGAATAAACTTGAAACATGAAGCTGACTGGTTCAAATCACATGAACAAGCTGTTTCATTGGCTGCAAGCATTACGAGAAAGAAAGAAAAAGAAAAGAAAAACGATTCCTTCGTCACCGCTAACGAGCGGAGTACGTTGTACCTTATCGTAAAAAAAGAATATATATATATATATATATATATATATATATATATATATATATATATATATATATATATATATATATATATATATATATATATATATATATATATATATATATATATATATATATATATATATATATATATCTGGGCTTCTCTAGTAAATTACCGTTCCGCGATACCGTAAAAAACAGCGATTGTTACCGCGAGATGGTTCTCGGTAAGCCAGCAACGATGCAAAAAATAATTATAATAGAAACAAAATGGAGACAGGCAGGTGGTGACGCAGCAGTTCGCCGGGTCGTCATGAATTTCGAAGCCGCCTGCTCAGCCCTAGTTATACGTTTACTCATAAAAATTAGCTATACGGCATTAAAAAACTGTGATGCCACATTGACGTCACATTCTATCACAGTCGCAGTGAATCCGTGACGTCACACTGACGTAGCGACCCGATCGAGATTTCGACGCGAAGTTCGAATAATAGTACGCTGAGCACCACTTTCCTCCCAGATGTGCAACCTGTTAGCGCGAAATGAACGAAATCAGCTTTTTTTTTTTTTTTCAAGAACACGCTATCACTGATTCAGCGTTTGTCTTCAGTGTCTCTTTGAATGGCGTTACATTGGGTATGCGTTATTAGGGTATTGCAGGGGGTTTAATTTGCCCGCAACACAATGTTAGAAGTTCTTTCCTCGGCACCACTGGATAGAAATGGCAAAAAGAAATCGCATGCATTTAAACGTTTAAAACGTGTGAGGCCCCAGCTACACTCCGGGAGTGAACCATGACCGTGACTGACAGGGATATCCTCAAGAGACGCCTTGTCCATTACTTTGCACACTGTCCTTCAGTAATTACCAAAATTAACTAGGAGGCGACTTATTAACATATTCAGCACGGATATGACGTAAGATGCGCGCGTAACTGTGATAGTGTTATATAAAAACACATTACGAAATCCTCACAAAGCCCATTACGCGCCAGTTATGTAACTGAACGCTCCACTTACCGAATTATTGATTTAGGGAACAAGGTTTCCCCGTGAGATATCTGATCACTGCATTTCGAGGGTTACGAAGAGCCGTAACATGCTTTATTGTTTCTTTTTTTTTGGTGGGGGGTGGACAAAATTAACACAAAGTACTACAGAGTGGTCCCTCAAGGCAACCCTTAAAAGAAGCCCATAACTGTTTGAATTACAGCGACGACGACTTCAGCAAAACGCACGAACAAGTTAACTTCGTTGTACCCTAGCCGTGACGATATGACAATGATAACGACGATGATGGTCTTTTAGCATGGTGTACACGTGTAGATACACATATCGACAGTCAAAGAACACATAAGAGCTGCCGCTGTTAAGATACGCAAAAAGAAGTAACTAACTAGAACATGCCCAGAAAGAGGAAGTGTTACTTACTATATGTACCTAACCTATACACGCTGTCTCGAAAACGCCTCCCCACGTTCCATATACGCTGTGGTCGTGTGTGTGTAAAAGCCTTGACATTCACTCGCACTCGTTTGTCGCCCGTTCTAACGCGTTCTTTCTTTTTCTTTGTTCTTTTTACGTCACAGCAGGTGCTTTCTTTTTTCCGCCGCTTCGTCGCTGGTGTGCCTCGGCGTTTGTCCCAAAGAGTCGCAACTCGAACGCACAGGTCTCACCTGGGCATGTCTCACCTATACCTCTCCCCGCACCCACGCACACGCAGTTACCGGGGGTGTCGTTTTATTTTTAATTTACCGCCTCACTTATCTTTCTCCTCCCCTCTCAATCTTTCGTACCCCAAGCTTTCGAAACCAGCATCCTCAACGTACTCGCCCCGCTCACTATAACCGGGCTGTCGGTCCGGCTTCGAGTGGTGCGAGCGGTCAGAGAGGTTGTGAAAGCCAGTCCCCCTTCCGTCGCTGCACAGAGACGGGGCTGGCTCGAAGCCACGCGCACGCAGTTTGTGCGCATGCGCGGATGCGTGCGTGCATGTGTGTGCACAGACTGTGTGGCAACACTGCAGCAGACGCTCGGTCAAGGAGACCGTGAAAGTGAGCCTGCGGTACACTGTGCACTGAAGTCGCAACCAGCCGCACTGCCCCTAGTTTTAGCCTTTGCTTCAACCCTCGATCCGAACGTTTGTTTTCTTTCGCGGTTGTTAGTTGCCCGCTATTTGCATACGTCTCGGCTGTCTTTAGCAGGCGGCTGCCTGCAGAAGTGGGTTATCGCTGCGCGGTACAGGGAGCGCGTCGAGTTTGGCTAGTCCTTTGTTACACGCTTAGCCGGCTCACTAAATGAGTGCAGTGCGACGAGTGCTACACACGGAGCGGGCGTCAGCCAATTAGGACCGAAAGCAGAGGCTGTTTGTTACGGACAAGCGAGCAAGGGGTGAGGCTCGCCCATTGTGAGCTATAAAAAATCTTGCCGCGATGAATGAAAAGTTACACTCGGTCGACATAGCGCGAAAGGGTGACGCGCGAAATCAGACGCGCGAAATACGGAGAAGCCCTTCTTCCAGTTCTCTCTCTTTTTTTTTTCTTGTTTCAAGTTGGCCGTTGACGCGACCCGCAGGTTTTCGCAGCACTGCACCGAACTGGCGAGACGGTGCAGTGACTATAACTTCAAAGAACGGCGCGGTGACGAAAGACGCGAGGCAGGCGGCGAGCGTAGTTTGTATGCTATCCCTTTATAGTTAGTCTCGCCGCTGTGCCTGCGCGGTAGTTTAGTGCAGCGTGATTGCTTCCTTTATGAAGACACTCCGCACGTGAGCCGCGTTGTAATTGGAGCCCATGCAGGACCGACATTGCTTACCACGATGGGTCCGTATCGGTCCGCTAGCGTCTGGTATTGGCTGCGCTACGACCTCATAGCGGCTCCATCAATGTCTGTCTTGAATAGCGGAAGGCATGTTCCACAGTGAACCTATGCTGGCCGCACATTGGCCCCATACAGTGAGCCTGAATTGGCATGGAGATAGGCAGTAGGATGTGCGACTATATATTAAAAGACAAGGGTAATCGAATATCGCAAAGAGGGAGGCCCTGCTTCTGGAAGTGTACATAAAGATAGGCTAATGATGATAATGATTACAAGTTCACCTCTCACACCCTCTTTTTCTCCTCTTCACCTCTCCTCTGAGCATACTAGCAGGCCTAGCAGGCTAGATGACTATTGCCTCAGGCGGCTGACCTCTCTCTGTGCTTCCGCAATAAGTTCTTCACTCTTATACTGGTATTATATTGGTCCCAAAATCGGCATCATCATCATCATTAGACAATTTTACTTTCACTGCAGGATATGAAAGCAGTGAACGAAATGATGCATTCACAGTAACTATTTACAATAATATGGGCCACGCCACAGATGCTCGCTACCAGCAAGGGATTAATTCTCAGTGCTAGCACTCAACGGCGCGCCAATCATCTCGGAGGCTACGCAAAAGGAGGGGAAGCTTCATGTGCGCATCGCTAGATGGCGCAGTTTGTCCAGAGGAAAGCGTAAGGGAGGAGCTTGGCTGAAGTATACACGGCGCATACATGACGCGTTTAGGCGGTGGCGGTGCGTCGATACACTATTTGAATGCTAATCGCATTAACGTCGACAAGTCATTGTGAGATGGGTGCTACCCAAGGAGGGTTTGTTTCAAACCTCCTTACTGGAACTTTTTGATCTTCCCAAACATAACCTGCTATTTCTTATTCGTGGAAGATCGCTGCTGCATCTGTTGCCCGCTCTCTATGGTAACGACGGCGCAGAACTAGGGTCACAGAATTGTGCTTTGTGTCACATTTCTGCTTATGCTGAAGCTTACATATAAAAGACATGAGCGGCCAACAAAGTTTCTTATTATGACTTTAAGCCCGTTAACATTGCTCAATATACAAATAATATCTGAAGAAAGAAACGATGCGGATACCCGGTACATTAAATGAGGATGTGTAAGGTGTCAAGTACCTAACGCAGCCTTGGAAGAATTGGCTTGACCAAAACTGACGCATATCACCGTGCGAAATGGCAATTTGAAAGTAAAAGTTCAGTCTAGGGCCTGTATTTTAATAAAGTTCATTATCTCTCCCCCTCCTAAAGCAACTATGGCAGACTCAACCATAGTTGAAACCTACGTGATTATTGCACGCAGGTTTCAATGAAACTGTGCGGGCGACGGGATGGGCAGAAACTGACCGGACTGTGCGCTGACTTTTGATCGTGACCTCCTGGAGGCATTTAACGTGCGCCTAAATTTAAGTACGCGAGAGCTTTTGTTGTGCTTTTTTATTTCTGCCCGGACGGAATGAGGCCTCGGCAAGCGGGGACCGAACCCGCAACCTCGAACTCGCTAGCGCGACGCCACAGCCAGCTGGCCCACCGCGGCAGAGCGGTCGGTTCCCCTATAGGCGACTACAATTGGCAACTGCATGGCTGGCGGATTTTGAACGAAGCGAAGCAGAGGTGACGATCGAGTCGCTGTATGAGTTATCCAGGTTTACTTGAACCACCTCAGTGTCTCTAACGCGCACTTAAATACCAATTCCGCTTCCAATTGCGCATTCCGTTTCCGATTGGAATGCGACCGGGAACTGGACCCACGAACTCGTGCTCCTCAGCCAGGACGACCATTGCCACAGGAACTGAGCCACCCCGGCGGATTCAAGCAACGACAAACGCAAACGAAAAGAAAGGAAAAGAAAGAAAGAAAGCAAGAAAGAAAGAAATAAAGAAAGAAAGGAAGAGAGGTAGAGACCGTGCATCACCAAAAATGTGTAAGACAGCCGATTTGTCTCGCACTTGAGCAACCTGGCTGGCTCAGGTGCCAGCACACGTCGGGACCAGGTGGCGCGCTTCTTGCGTAACTAACCTGCGGCGCTCTTAAGAGTGACATGTCCTATGGCGCTGAGGATGAAGTGTGTGACGCGGGGCCAAACTACGATAGCCTTATGTTCTAATGCGCTCTAAACGTAGACATTCTTCCTGCCTCGTGTGAGAACCTTCCTTTATGTTTTTTTTTTGGGGGGGGGGTTGGGGGGTGGGGGGGTGGAGGGGGCGTGAATGCGTAAAGTGGACTTTGAATTTTGGGAGCAGCGAAAAAAGAAAGCTAGAATGTACGGGTAAGCTTGCTGCACGCTGCATTAATTTAAGCTACACTGGGGGTAAGCGTATCGAGTTGGGCCTGTTATATATAGGTGTTATCCTCATAGGGGAACAGCGCAGAAACATGACGAAGTCAGGCGCAACGAAGATACACGCAGCGCCGTGGGCTTTATGATGATGATGATGATGATGATGATGACCCTTCGAAGCATGACGCGTACCCCCAACGGGAAATGGGCCAGGAATCGGGTGGTCATGAGCGAGAACAAAGACTAATCAATGTTTAGTGTGCAATTCTGGAGTGAGAACAGATGAATGGACGATTACACTTAAAAGACAATAAACAGAAGGTTCATTGCATAGTCTTGCGTGCGCCTCACTTTGTCTTCGTCAGATTTTCGGGTGTGTTGATAAATTTTGCTATTGCAATAGTGAAACGCCAATAGCGAAGAGACCTGATACCCATTAAAAAAAAAAAAAGGACAGCACCCTTTGGAGATTACGAGTATATATTGTCCCCCAACAATAATTTTCATCATTCTCGGGTACATTTCTTTTCATGAAACGCTGTGCCTGTGGTCCTGTTGCGGCAGAAACGGCAGGCACACGGATCAGCGTGACAGAGCGTTCCTGACAGGAAAGCTGCAAGCGCAGAACGTTATAAAGTAAGTGTGCGTAACGTTGAAAAACAAATTTACAATATCGGGTTTTACGGGCCGGAACGGCGATCTGATTATGAGACGCGCCATAGTGGAGGACACCGGGTTAACTTCGACCATATATATGAACCCGGGGATCATTAGCGCGCGCCCGATGCCCGGTACAGGAGCGTTTCTTTCGCATTTCGCACCCCTGGAAATGCGGCCGCCGCGGCCGGGCGATTTGATCCTGCGACCTCGTGTTCAGCAGCGCAGTGCCAAAGCCACTAGGCAACCACGGCGGGTCGTACGTAAGCTTGATGACGATTGTTCTTAGGGGACGCGACAAGCCACAAAGGTTGTAAAATAATATGAGAGCGTAGGCCAGACAAAGACAATTTCCTACGTAGATTGTCCTGTATGAAGAGGAAGAAGGAAAGAAAGAAAGAACGCGAGAACGGAAGGCTGAGGTTCTCGGATCAGTCCGTCGTGACGTCACGGATTACCACAGCGGCTACTCGACTCTAGTGAAGTGTTCATCGGTAAAGCAGCACTTTGCATTCCAAAGGAACAAAGGAAAAATACCTACAGGGAGGTTGCGCGACAGTGTAACGATTTCAATACAGATATTGACCCTTTTTGCGGAGCAGTTTGCCCTAGAGAAACGAGATGGCGCTGCCGGCGGCCCGCCACACATTGCCTCAGGCGAAAGCGCACGAAAACGAAATCATTACCGCTTCAGCCCAGATACACTCAGAGATCAGCTGTGGGAAATTCAGCTGGGTGTTCGCTAACGCACTGTGCTCACTCGATTCATGCTGAAGAACGTGGAACGGTAGAGTGATCACGTGTGAAGTAGTCGGCTGCAAAAGAATAGTGACTCGCATATCAAGGAACGCAGTGAATCTGTGTGACCAAGTCTATGTAGCGCTGCTGCATAATGGGAGCGTGCGTTGCACGCCCTTGGGCGATATACGCGGCTTTCATCGAGGGTACCACAAATAAATAAAACAATTCACTCATCCTCCAGCGTTGTGTCGCTAACCCCCAAAGAAAGGACTTCAAACCCGGAACGTCGGAAAGGGCGAGTACCGCATAGTTACACAGTGACAACGAGAGTAAGTAGCGCCACTTTCTGGCATATAGTATGTTTTTCGCACGATAGCTGCACACAGTCACCCCAACTCATACGTAAACTTGCCGTCCCTGTAGCGCCAACGTATCAAGAACAAGGGAATGGAAGCTCACTTGAATCAATGTGCCGAAGCATAGGTGACGGCGACAGCCCCGGCTACGCCCTAATTTTCGAAGCTGGAGGTTTCGTGGTGGTCCACGAAGTAATCAAGCGATCCCGTAGCGTTAATACGTCTTTGCTGCAAGCTATTACAAATTACAGAGCATTTACGTCCCGAGTGCGCGGCAAGAAACGAATCTGCCTCCACTGCTCACACCTGCGAGCGACATTAGGCAGAAAACAAGCAATCAGATAGGAACAGCGCCGAATAATTTTGGCTGAGTCAGAAACACAAGAAGCCGCTGTTTCAAAGTGTGTGCGAAATAAAGAACGAATA
Source organism: Dermacentor albipictus (assembly GCF_038994185.2). Lineage (NCBI taxonomy): Eukaryota > Metazoa > Arthropoda > Arachnida > Ixodida > Ixodidae > Dermacentor > Dermacentor albipictus. The sequence goes on from NW_027225594.1 coordinate 16,536, forward strand.
GCAAAGCACACAGATCCCGATTTCATAAAAGGGCGGAAAGTTTGGACAGCTTGGAATACATAGGCAGCCCCGTTTCTTTACTTCGAGCGCTGTATATATACACTGCTCCTGCGGGTTGGAAGAGGTGTAATGATCACAGAACGCGCTTATTGCATGTCCTCTGAAGCTGCGACCAAAGTTTCGTGCCGTCCACCCAGTCACCGTCTACCGATATCGTGCACATCCATTGTAAACAGGGAGGCAACAGAGTAAGCCGAGGCAGGCAATGGGCGCGTGACCACGTGTTCAAACATCGCGGCGCCCACGAGACTGTCGTGAAAAGGGTCTACATGTCATCACTTTTGCGCTTTTAGGATGAGAGCGCAGATAATAAAGAAGCGCTGCTGTGACATTGACTACGCTGTGCTGCCCAGTGCGCTAGACGTACGTTACCTTAGGAGGAAGACACCTGTAACAGTTTACGAGGCCTATAAGGACATCGGCTGGATTCCTTTTGACTGTACAGCCTCGCTTAATGTGGAAACTCGACAGTCGATTTCCTCTGTTTAGAGGCGCAACAGTGTCCCTTCCTAATGGAAATCATAGGGATTTTACTGCTTCATAAAAATTGGTCTGTTTCTGTGCCTCAAGGAAGTATTGGACGATGGGAGCCAAATAACGCCATAACTATGGTAATTAGGAATAACCAGAATTGTCAGGTTTGAGAAATGAATTGGAAGAAGAATGAGAGCGAGTGTCTGAACGAACGAACGAACTCGTTCGAACGAGTTCGAACGAAAAATGAATTCGAAATGCTATTGCTGCAGTATCTGCATCACAATGGGCTGCATCTGTCTATTCGGTGTCCCCTTTAAAATTTAATATACATATTCCTTACGGCAAATCTTCGAGTGATAAAGAACACGAAGGAGGAGGAGGAGAAGAAGAACCTAAGCACAACAGCCATAGGGAGAGGAAAGCCAACCAACCAACCAACCAGCAACAGCCGCACCGCAAGCTGCGAGTCCAAACAGAGGCAGCACTGCGACAGACAGCACTGAGAGAAGGACCTGCTCCTATGAAACCACGTGGATACCGCGCGGTGCCCAGCAAAGCGCGCCAAGCCGCATGTCGTGTGAAAGCGGACTCAAGAGAGAGAGAGAGAGAGAGAGAGAGAGAGAGAGAGAGAGAAAGAGAGCTTCATCAGCAGAACTCGCAGCCCTCCTCCTCCTCACCCCCGTCTAACTTTGTTTCCATCTCTCCACGCAACGGGACGCGCTCTGTTTTCTCGCTTCCCGAAGCAGACACGGCTCACGAGGAAGCAGACGACCGCGGCGGCAGCCCCTTCTTTGACGGCGTCAACCGGCTTCGCTCCGCTCCCTCACGAACGTCAGTGTGTGTATAGCACCGGAGACCCCCACCACGTCCTTGGCTTTCGGCCAGGCACAACCTCTTGCGCGCCGGCCTGAGGAGGAGGAGGAGGAGGTTTGCGGTGGAAGACGTAAGCGGCAACGCCAGAAACACCCCCTCCGGGTTCCCGCCGAAGTCGCCCGTGAAAACGAGAAATGGCCTCCGGTTCGGAAGGAAACCCTCGCCCTTCCCCCCACCTCAGCACGCACACACACACACTTTCGCCAAGCTCCCGACGCTGCAAGGCCCGTTACGTCCGAGGTCCGCAAAGTCTTGCGCTTCCTCGGCAAGTCCTCCCCCATCTTTCTTTCGTCGCTCGTGTGGCTCGCACGTCAGCGATGGCGTCTGCGCCGTGGTTACTTTCACACCCCGGGGCACCCTGCTTTCGTGAGGGCCTCGATACTTTCGCTCGCTGGCCTCTCCTCGCTGGGTCCGCTGCGGCCGGAAGCGTTCCTCCAAAGGAACGACTTTTTTTACGCGCACTGGGCGCGCGACAGTGCAGGAGAGCAGGGGACAGCGGTGCACCCTGAGGGAGGTGCGGACGAACTAAGGTCGAACGTTGCAGCAGCGTTGCGGGTCTCTTGTCCTTCCCCTTCTGTCTGTGAGTGTGTGTTGATGTGTACCAGACGTTTGCTTCTTGAGCGTGCGTGCGTGGTCGTGGTTGTGTGTATGTGCAGAACCTGCTAAAACCGTTTCCTACAGCCTGCGTCGCTCTCAAGCCAGCTCCGCTCCCTCCTCCCCTCCTTCTCTCCGCCCTCGACTTCGCTTCCACTTCTGTTGACGTACTCAAACTGGCTCTCCTGCAGATGGAGATGTCCGTCTGGTTGCCGTCTGCTAGAGCAGTGGATGACGAGAGTGCCCCTAGCTTCGTGCTTGACTTGGCAAGCCGTGCGGCCCAGCCGCCGGCGCGGCTATATTTTGTACGGGTTTCGGGGATGGGATGTACTAAGTAATTGTTAAGGTAACTTAGGCGTAGTTAGGGTGCCCCTCTCAATCACTCCTCTCTCTCTCTCTCTCTCTCTCTCTCACACACACACACACACACACACGCACACACAACACACACACGCACACACACACACCTTGCGCAGCTTTCGAGTTACACTTCGCCTTCCATAGGAACATCCCATAATTCCCGAGGTTGGGAAACCGATCGGAAGAGCACGTTGCCGTGGTTACTCGCCGTGACGTCAACTTTCAATTCACAAGCGCGTCACACAGAGACCAGACGTGAGGAGCTGAGATATACACGCGCACGCGTTCACACCGCGGCTTTAGTATATGTGCTTCGAGCTCCGGGTGGTGGGGTGAGCCGGTCTATTTGTAGACCAGAGCCCCGTCTCCAACCCCTGCAGTTCACTCTCTTAAGCGCGCGCTCGTGCGCGCGCGCGGGTTACGTATACGCGAAGATTTGTGTTCGCGGAGATTTATACTTGCGTGACGCACGAGGTCGAACCATTGCGCACTTCCGAGGAGGACAACGAAAACTTAAACAAAGAAAAAATGGCGGGAGGGGGTTTTCCCGATTTGTTATCCTCGTCGCTAGCTCTCACTCCTGCGTCACGTGCGCCGAAAATTCTTTTTTTCTTCTTCGAGATTCCGAAGCTAACGCAAGAACCGTTCTAGTTAGACGAGGCGCGCTTTGTAGGTCGGCTGCAGACTGCATGTAAGGGCGAAGCTGATATTGCGACAACTCGTCACTTGTCGCGTTCATTTGTTTCCTGCAATCGCCGAGACCTGGGGGCCCGACGGGAGATTCCTCCGGTGTTTCGGTAATTGGAAAGTGTACCGCCAGGTATATGTGAAAATGGGACGTGTTTCAGCGAAGGTCGCGGAATGTGAAGCAAGTTTGGACCAAGATTGCAAGAGCGGGGCAAATGCGGTCCAATCCTTACTACGAGTGATGAATCTACGACACTATTGCGAGACGGGGCCGACAGTGACGTCTCGCCCGTTATTTTCCCCGTTATTTGTTCGCGGTTTCACGACTGTGCATACTTTGCTGCGCGCCCTGCACAAGAAGGAAAGCGGGCCACAGATTCGTGCACACAGGAGTCCAACTGCAGCGCCAGATTAAAAGAAGGTACGGCTGGAATGAGACCGGAAGACATAACATGAAGGAGTTATTTTCAAGAGCTGAAGTTTTTTTTTTCTCGCAATTTCAACGCAAGGCTGAGATTTTGGACTGAATCGCGCGACTGACAGAATGACAGAACTGCAAGAGGGTCACGCTACTGGAAATCTGCAAAGATCAAATGCTACACTTATACCTTCAGCCAACAGTGCTAACAAGGTATAATGACACACATTCAGCCATTTAAAAAATAAAAATAAAGTATGGACACACGACTTTAAAAGAGACAGGGCGGGCGCCGCCGCCTTCATGTCGTGCGTCCATTTCTTAGCAATGTAAATGTGTTAGGATGCTCAAACCAAGCTTTTTCGAACAAGTAATATAGACAGTTTTTAGTACTGCGTACGTTGCGTACGCAACGGCGTTGCGTACATAAGATCGCTACGTTTTGCAAAGTGCGCGGGTGCAGAACGCCACACGAACGCTGCCTCAGGTGAAAGCGCGAATGTACGAAACCATTACCGCTTCTGCCCTGCTAGTGCGCGATCAGCGGTTGGAAATGTAACTCGGTGATCGCTAACGCACTGCGCTCCATTGGTGTTGCAAAATGTGAAACGGTAAAGAGAAGACGCGCGCAGTCGTTGGCTGCAAAAGATAGTGACTGGCATTTAAAGAACGGGACACATCTGTGCGGCCACGCTCATGGAACGCAGCTTCACAAGGACTGCCTGTGTTGTCGGCCCTCCGCGATACACCTTTTTACCTGAAGGATAAGAAAAATTCACTCATCTGCCAGTTTGTATCGCTAACTTATACAGAGAGGACTTCGGTCCTTGAAAAAATCCTTGAAAACCTTGAATCCTTGAAAGATCCTTGAAAACACTTCGATCCTTGAACGTCGACAAGAACAACTACCGATCGTTGCATGGTGGCGATGGGAGTAGCGCTGCTTCCTGGCATATAGTAAGTTTCTCGCACGTTGTCCCCTACGTACAGTCGCGGACAGAATAAAATGGACCACGGGATCTCCGAAAACGTTTAATCCCCGAGCAGCCTGTAGCAGTAACCAGTAAAAGTGCCCACGACAACGTTGTTAGCATATTATAGTCGAGGTCCAAAATGCAAATACCAGATTGCGTTGTGAGGTTGAGGAGATATTCAGCTTTTTCTTAGATTTCATGGTCCACAATATTCTGTCCGCGACTGTACATCCACCCCAACTCCCTCTCAAACTTCGCTCAAACTTACGCCAATTCTATCGCTCACGCATCAATAAGTGTATAGGCGCGCACTCTTGAGTCTATGCGCCCAAGCATGGGTGACGGACTACGCCGACAGACCACAAACGTTCGAATCTGAACGTTTCGTGACGATCCACAGAGTGAGCGAGTGACTAGTGCTAATACCTCTTGGCGACAAGGTATTGCAAAGTACAGAACCACCTACGTTACAATCCATGTGCGCGGTAAGACCGAACCTACCGCAACTGATCGGTACACCAGCCAGCGATTAGGCAGAAATTTAAACGATCTCATAGGGACCGCACCGAATAACGTTACTGAGTCAGAAACATGACAAGCCGCTGCCGCAAAGTGATTGGCAAATAAAGAACGAAGAGCAAAATACACTGGTCTTGATTTAATTAAGAATCGGAAAGTTGGAATACATTTCTGTAATTCCCTTTTTGCACAAGCATCATATATGCTGTTTGAATCGTTTAGAGAATTAAGGTGTGATGACCGCCAAAAGCGCTTACATGTCCTCTGAAGATGTGGCCAAAGGTTCGTGCCGTCCACCCAGTCACCGTCTACGATATGCGCAGAAACAGAGGTTTGCAGAGCAGTACCGGCGTCACGCAAATCCATTGCAAACACGTAGGCAGAGGAGGCGCAACTGAGGCCAGCAATGGAGGTGTCACCACGTGATCAAACATGGCGGCGCCCACGCGTGATCGCCGGGAAAAGGGTCTACACTAGTGTTGGCAACGTTTCGCAATATATACAATGAGAACTTTAGGGTAGAATCGAAGTTGATTCAGTCTTACGTTGTACATAGTTTGATGCTTTATCTCAGCTATGCGTTGTTTGATTACGTGGCCTCTAAGCGTCGTATTACCATGGTATGATAAATTGCGTATTCTGGATGGACGCCAAACGGAGCATCTACCTGAGTCAAAGCTAGCAGCCTCGTATCTCGCTTCGGCTCGTACATCGAAACAATCAGCAAGCGCTTGCAATTTCGAAGTTAGGAGGTCGTGGCTGAGTCACGTTGAGCTAGCTTTATGCGGGGCCTACTAGCGGGTACTGTCCAAGGTGACGCTAATTTCGGTGATATAGAGTTACTACTGCTGTCGCTGCAATCCAGCGCTTTGTATCATTTGCCCACAGGCTCCACATTTTTTTTGTTTTTACAATGAAGACGCTTATAGCCTTTGTCAAACACCCTTTCTCTCGCACAATTCGCGCGTACGCCTCGGGTTCTAGCCCCCGGCGCTTTGTGTGCAGGTTACCTGGTCGCGTCCTCCCTGTTTATTCCAACCGATAAGCCCCCCCCCCCCTCTTTTACAGCTGGGTTTTAATATAGGCGCTAATTAACGCCGCACCAGACCTTGGAGTCGTGCCAGTTTCTTTGTTCTATATTCTGGCGCACTGCCAGCCTTGACAGTCATATTATTTGCAGGGAACGTTTGCGTTGTAAAATCGTTCCCGCTGTTTACAAACTGGCATCGCGGGGGACTTCCGGCTTGTCGCCCCTGAATCAACCTGCTAAATTAGGCGCGATGAGAGAGGGGCCGAAAGACCGCGATAGTTTGCCACCCCCACGCTTGTAAAAAATTAGCAATGACATTCAATTGCATTTCAACAGAAAGTCAACAAAAACGCAACAAATGTAACAGGTTTTGCAAGGGTTTGAGTGAACCGCAGCTTTATGAACAACATTTATGGTAGGGCACAATACAAATGTTTCGTATACCTTCTTGAATGGAATGGAAAAACTTTAATTCTCTATATCTCAGAGAGATTGGCGGTGGGCCGGTGTCTTCATGTTTTGAGTCCTGGCCGCTTCACAAGGTCGGCGCCCCTATTCCAGGGCACCGCTGAGTCTTGCTGCCTCGCAGGCGTGCTGCACAATTGCCCGTTGGGCTGCGAGCTCGCTGCTGGTGAGCAGACCCTCCCATTGTTCCGCACTTGGGTTATTTACTTTATGGAATGCGAAATTACGCTTGCATTCCCACGTGATGTGATATAACGTGGGGGTTGTTCCGCACCACGGACATGTATCCCTGTACTGGGTAGGGAACATTTTGTGTAATGTGTGCAGGTTGAAGAACGTACCTGCTTGCAGTCTTCGCCAGCTTACTGCCTCATGTTGAGTGAGCGATGTGTGGGGTGGGGGGTATTTAAGTCTCCTTCCTCTGTAATGGTTAAGTATTTCTGCATACGTCGGCTCCACCGTTAAGGGGGCCTCTTATGTGTCTGTCTTATACCCGTGTCACACGGGCGTTTGGAAGGCCTTCCAACCGATAGTCAGTTGACTCAAAGGTCAAGTTCGAGCTGCTACACGGGCGATTTCGACGGCCGCCGAGTCAATAGTCTATCGAGTCAACGGAGCACCTTACAACTCTATCGAAATCTCGATGGCCTTTGAGCAACGGAAACGGAAACAGCGCGAACATGCCCTCTCGTTCACAGTGTGCTCCAACTCACGGTTAGAAAGAACAAATCAAACCAAAATGCTCTAAAAATACCATATATGAGCGTTATCAATTATAAAATAAAGTATTTTTGCCACTTGATATGCGCGAACTACACACACTCTCGACAACAGCGACGTGCAGCGACGCAAACGTTGCCGCAGTTTCGCTACTCAACAACTTAAAAACTAAACATACATGTAAGACATGGTATAAATAATTGTTTTAAGGTATAAAGAAACATAAAAGAAATTATGGTGCTTTTTAAGTGGTTTTAATGTTGTTTAACTTTTTGTGACATGAAAACGAAAATAGAGATACGCAGCGCCACACAATTTGGCGAGGAACGCCGGAACCACTCAACGGCCTTTCAAAAGTGCCGTGTAGCAGCGCGACAACTCCTTTGAGTCGATAGAGTTCTGGCGTTTCGACGGCCGTCGACTGGAAGGCCTTCCAAATCTGCCCGTGTGACACGGGTATTATATTGACATTAGGATGGATAGCTGGGCGTCTTGGTTGAACAAGACGGCGACGGATGAAGAGAGAAACACATGGAACAGGTGCCACTGTGTGTGCGTTCTTCGTACTGAGTGCGACCACGGAGTGTTCGCCACTCGGGCACACATTCTCTGGGGATGCGAGGCCAACCCTCTCCCACAATCATTACTGCCAGCGCCCTCCGAGGAGGGTTGGAACCAGCTGCTGACAAGAGCGGAAAAGAAAACACAACTGGCACTCGTCTCGTGGGCCCAAGACGTCGCCCCCACCTGGGAGCCACACTAGGCCTACTTCCCTAACTTCCAACCCTGCAGTGGCAAATAAAATTGTTTCTCTCTCTTTCTCTCTCTCCCTTCATCCATCGTCGTCTTCGCGCCTTTTTACGTCAGATTATATTGAACAACACAAAAAGATATCCCTGTAACACGAGTGCAGGAATGAATGCTTTCTTTTTCTCTGCTTAGTCGGAAACACACACGGAGAGAGAGAGAGAGAGAGAGAGAGCAACACAAACAGAAACACACGGGTTTACCACGCAGACACACGCGCAAGAGCACTGACTAAAACCAATTGTTTGTTCTTCAATGCGAGTTTGGTTTGGTATGCTAGTTAAGAAACAAAGCATAGCTCACAGCGTCATAAATTAGACGTTTCCGCCTACAATCTAGAGCAAGGAGACAGACAACGTGATCACACACAGCCGTCTGCTTTCTCGATGATCCATGACAAGGAACACCTCGCAAATATCGCGAGATCTCTTGTCTTTGTAGCGGCACAGTACACGACGCGGCACGTTCGTCGGGGAGAACAGAAGAACGAACAACCTACAACAACACTTCCGTCGGGAAGCGTGCCCAATGGTGTGCTCTTCACGTGTTGCTTGACATAGTAAGCTATCACAAGCTCAACGTAGCTCAGAAAATGGATTTCATTGTAACAAAAAGACCTATGGTTCTCGTACGTCCTTCACCTGTCCCCTAATTTGTTTATTCTGACCACATTCTGACACTGCGTCGGCGCGTGACAACACTGCAAACCCTCGCCCTTTAACTCTCGCCACTTGCGCAGTTCGTCGTCGGTTTCGCTACGCGCTGTTTGAAAGTCAAGCCAAGCAAACAAGCCGTGCCGGAACGCCAGAAACGAAGATAAAAAAGAAAAGAGTAGCGCACGTGTGCCAGCGGCGTCACGGAGGCGTGTCGCCGGAGCAGCATGACGTCACAGCTTCTGGCAGCCCGCTCGTGCGGTACGTCATTAGCGCTTCCTTTGAGCGCGCGTGCTTTGTGGCCCGCGCCGATGCGAGACGGAGTCAAGAGTTCGCCAGAACAATCGATCAAGGCAGTAAAAGAAGAGAAATGGGCAGCATGACTGACTAACGTGTTTCCGCCGCTTCCTCGTCTGTACCTCTCCCACGAAAGTGGCGCCTCCCAGTGCAAGTTACATTGACTTTGTTCTATGGGCTTTCTTTTGAGGATATATATTTATTTCGGTGAAAGTTAGAGTTACGAAAATGAAAATTTCACTGTTAGCTTCTCAAAGGAAGGTCTCATGTGCAACGCACACACACGCACAAAATGCGATAGGTGGCCAGACGGCGACAAAAACGGCAACAGAATGACGACGAAGCAACAACCGCGCGCCGAACGACGACACCACAGAGGTGACAACGCAGGCATGATGGCGACACGACGACAGCAACGCCGACGACACGCTGAATGATGACGTCACAATAGCGACACTTGCTACGTCAGCATCCCGATGCCACGACGATAGCATGGCGAACGATGACGTCACAACGATGACGACACGACGACAACAGCGCCGTGGAAAGCACGACGCCGAACGGCGATGACCACGCCGACATGACGGTGGAATGACGACGGCAATCCCTTGAGCACGTGAACGATGACGTCACAGTGATAATTACGGGATGACGAGGACAGCACTTACGAGACAAGAATGATAACGGCGATGGCCACGCCGACATGAAGGCGACACGACGTCGGCAACAACAACGGCGAATGATGACATCACAACGATGATGTCAGGCACGACGATCACTGACGATGACAACGTTGACGCGACTACGGCACGATCGTTGACACGCCGAGGAACCGTTGGATATAACGCTGAGAGGCGATTTCTTATGAAGTGTGGTGATGACGACGATGTTGGTGATGGATATGATAGATGGCGCGAAATCTTGATTAAGTATATATACCCTGATCAGTTGTCACTTATAGGGATCCTCCTAGACGATTACTTGCCGGATGATTGAAAGAAGGCGTTTTGCGAAATGAACACTCATTAATCAACAATGTAAGTTTGCAAACATGCGCGGTTCAGGTCGACGTCTTTGCCTTTCCTTGACTTTAAAGCTTCTTATCGCTCTTGTATAAACACGTCCACACATCCGCATGCACGCACGCACGCACGCACACACACACACACAAAGAAAGAGGAACGAAGCAAAGAGTGAGTTTTCTTAAACGTATAACGAGTGGAAATTCCCATTAAGAAGGCTTTCAGCACACAGAGATTGATACCTTGAACGAACTAAAGAGAGTTATTGATTTAAAGTCGTCTTCAGCGCGGTACTTTAACTGGCGAAGAAAAAAAAAAGCGCCTTTTGATACTTGGGGAATACACGGCTAATTGGACGTGCTTCTTTGATAGAAAACTGGGACGATGAAGCAAGATGATGCAGAGAGGGGCTTGCACGTGCGAATAATGTATGCCGTAGAGCACCGCGTATAGCCTCGTCTTGCACCAAGTGCTTACAATGCATGTTCAGAGAAGCCTGGCACTGCAAATATTTCCGAATGCATCTACTAAATGCTTACGCCGCGAGTTCAAACGAAGCGTGCCAAGGTTCATATTCCGAATTGCATTATTAAGTGCTGATAATGTAAGTTCGAACGATAGTGTGTGTCGATGTCAACATTCCCGAGCGCATCTACTAAGTGTTTGCTGCGAGCTGACATTTCCGAATGCAAGCTGAGTGGAGGCATCCGAAATTATAGAAGACTGTGCACGAATGCGCGGCGCGTATCATGACGTAATTACGACGTCAGCGCTGAGTCGCACGACAGCTTTGCGACCGTGAGCCAACCCTTACAAAAATTTACCTAGACAGTCTTTTGTAGAACGAATTCTTTTTTCTTCGAGGTCCGAAGACAAGACAGATAAACGACTGGTGGAGTCGTGACGTTTAGCTAGACGTTTCGTCGTTCGGTGCCACAACCAATTAGCTAGAGGTAGACAAAAAGAAGAAATGCGCCTCGTCGGCGACGACTTTTGTCCGCAAGGTGTCGACAGACAACAGGACAACGCCAACAGGGAGGCAAACGGTCTATTAGATTGATTGTGGCTTCCTCGAACCAGCGACGAAGCGGTAAAGCCATGGTTGTCAGCAGAATTCCATAGCAGCTCAGCCAGGACACCGAGAAGTCTTCAAAAGTTATCCTCGAAAACAACTGAGGTGTATGAGCGCGTGTGACTACGCTTGAGTGAACATTAACCTACGTCTTTTACGTCCTTGGCCTAATGCAAACAGCGCATCCCCGATAACAAGTTCTGCTATAGCCTTTCTCCAAGCCACTGGGCTGGACACACGGCTTTAGAAATGCTACGACTCTGTGAACTTGCATATACGCATCTCTTGCTCATACCAACATCATCATTCATCAGCCCTTTTCCTCACCGTCCCTTTTCCCCAGTGTAGAGTAGCAGGCGAGAGCAAGTTCAGGCCGACCTCTTTGCCTTTCTGTAGATCTCTCTCTCTCTCTACGGATGTGCGCACACTGACTCTCCCTCTTCCTTTTTATCTCTGTTCTCCTTTGCCTTCTTCTCGTCTGTATGGCTGTCAACATGGAGCGACCATGGTTCAGCTTCCTGCTTTGCCTTCTCTCCACTTTCTTTATCTGTATTGTCTTCTTTCCCCTTCCCAGATTGTAGAGTAGCTAAACGCAACACCACCCAGAGCTTTCCCGGCTTTTCCATCCTCTTAGTCACTCTCTTAACAAGTGATTGATTGATTGATTGATTGATTGATTGATTGATTGATTGATTGATTGATTGATTGATTGATTGATTGACTGACTGATTGACTGACTGACTGACTGACTGACTGAATGAATGAATGAATGAATGAATGAATGTTCGATCGAGTTTAACGTCCCAAAGCAACACTACTATGAGAGGCGCCGTATGGTGGAACTGCTGCGGATTGAATTTGACCCCTCAGGGTTCTTTAACGTGCACTCCAAAGCTCGGTAAACGAGCACTGTGCATTCCTCGCCGCCACAGGAACACAATCGAACCGCGGGCAATCGAACCCGCGACATCGTGGTGAGCAGCAGAGCGCGTAGTAAGCGTTCAGCGACTGCAGCGAGTCGACTCGAAAAAGTAACTTAAGTCGACACTCCACGTATAGGCTACAGAACCCGCACTCTCTGTAGGTCTACTTTCTCTACACTTCCCTCGCCCCTTCCCCGTGCAGCGCTTCAGAGGCGCCCTCTCACGAGAGGCAGTTACTGCGCAGCACTTTACTGCGCTGCAAGGAGAAGGGAAGATAACCGATGGTCACTAAGGGTTACGGACTGGATTCCAAGAGAAGGGAAGCGTAGCAGGGGGCGGCAGAAAGTTAGGTGGGCGGATGAGATTAAGAAGTTTGCAGGGGCAACATGGCCACAATGAGCACATGCCCGGGGTAGTTGGAGAAGTATGGGAGAGGCCTTTGCCCTGCAGTGGGCGTAGCCAGGCTGATTATGACGATTATGATGATTATTATTATTATTATTATGATGATGACGAGGAGGAGGAGGAGGAGGATGACGGTGATGATGACTTTTCTCTTCAGCCTCCTAATAAAAGCCACTCACACTACAGGTCTAGCGCTGGTTATACGTGCGCTAGGGAAGCTTGCATCGCGCTTTTGAAACTATATACATAGCTTTCACGGTGACTGATTAACACGCATCTATTCTTGCCCCACAGCGTGCGAGTTCCGATAAATCGTCCCTCGCCATGGACGTCAGCGGACGTCGATCTGTTCCTTCTGCGGCGCCTGAGGAATTATAGCGCGAGGCGCACGGGGCCATCCCTCTTCTTTTATGGCTCCATTTTTCATCGCTTTCAAAGCGCGAGAAACTGACACGCGCGGATCGTTTCTACAACAGGCTCCTCGCGAAAGCGGATTTATAGCGGAGCCCCTTAAAGGAACTCACCGCATAACGCATACATGTACGTGCGGACCCAGCAGTTTTCACCGACTGACCAGGCACTTTTTTTTTCTCTCTCTCTTTTCTTTTTCGTGTCTCGTTTCAGTGTGTCTCCATTTGCGTGCCAGTAAGTATGATTGGTCCCCGCGCTATTCTCGAAATCGCGCGAGTTCTTGAACGAGTGTGCCGCGTTTAGAACGGCTCGCAAAAAAAAAAAAAAGAAGGAGACGCGAGCAGACCCGCTGACCACTGAATACAAAGTGGCGCCTGTCAACCGCGGGTGTGGACAGACGCGCGGGAGCGGGGACAGTGTCCGTTTTTAGAAGCGCAGCAGCAGCAGACGACAAAGAAAACGTTACCCATTTCATACGTAAGCAGTCAATGTTGCGCGAGGGTTAGGGAGACTTTCCTCCCTGCTCGCATCCGCGACCAAAAATATAGTGCGTCGAGAGCTTGAAGGAAAGATATAGGAATGCATCATGTAATTCGATATAACATTAACTTTCATACATTTACGTCGCAAAATGTGACGTAATCGTTAGATATGAACCTATATGTAGCACCGAACAAGCGGAGTGACTCGCTGCTGTGCAACCCTCTTGTGCAACCCGTCTAGCATACGGATTGCGCAAACGTACGCGAATAATAACGTGATTTGTCTTAGCCTTTGCGTTCACGAGTTGCAGTCGTAATATATGAAGTATAGTTCTTTCCCAGAAAACGTCGCACATCAAGAAAGCAACTGCACTGCGAAACGCGCGGAGTGGTGGGACTTCTGTGACCGCACTACTTTCGTAGCATTCGCAGCGTGGGCGGACAAACTATGGAACGGAGCATGCAGTCAAACCTCGTTATAACGAAACGAGAGATAACAAAATAATGGATATAACGAAGTGCGTGAAATACCTTTTGAAATCCGAAGAGAGATTCGTAATGCAGCGCAGTAGCCGACTTTATGAAGGTAATCAGCTTAATCCTAAGTGAACTGACATAAAACGCTCCAAGACTGCTCATTTTCTTGAAGAGGCGAAGACAACGACTTGGCCCAGCTAGCAAGCAGCCTTCTTGCCAGGAAGGATATATAAGTACGAAAGGCTGCTCACCCAGCCAACCATCTCCAAATCGACAGCGACTGTACATGTGATAACGAATATAACGATGTAATGGATATAACGAAGTATTTTTTGGCTACTGCCTCAAAGTTCGTCATTACGAGGTTTTACTGTAGTTATTTCGCGATGTTGCGCGAAAGAAGGAGACTGCAGGCACGAGTCCAGGTGTGACGGCATGCTGTGCGCAGTATTTTTGACGAGCATCGGGAACCTTGCCTGCTTCAACCGACATTTTCGAGTCTGCTCCGAGTACACCACCATGAGCACAAGGAGACTATAGACTCATCCACATGAACATAATTCCATGGGTGAAATGATCCACTCGCAGGTAGGACCGCGTCAGCGACAGTGGGACCAATCGGGACATCTTGCTTGTTAGATCACGCGTTACTCTGAGTGCTTGTCGCACATAAAGCGTCCAGCGACTGAACATTTCCGCCACTGGTTGCACGCTCATTCAACGACGCATAACATTCCTTGATGTGGCACAACAGGAGGCAGTGCTCTGGGCCGATTGCGAAGGCGGTACGTGCGCCTGGTTTTTTTTTTTTTGTTACGCACATCCACACCGCGACGATATCGACAGATTTCGCTAACTGAATTTCACCACCAGTTTTTTTTCTTTTGTTTTAGTTATATGGTGTTTACGAGGTGTTGTCGCCTTTAATTCGCGCCGGCTACTACTTTTCACATAGGTATTTAAAAAGAAAACGAATAAATCGTAACACAATAGTGAAATCATGGCGATAAAAATTGCGGTAACATAGTTACACTAATGTCACACTCTAACTGAAAGACAACTCCAAATCATAAAAACACAAAGTCCAGTCACGTAAGTGGACTAACGCCACACCAAAGCAACAGTCAACTCAGTAACACAGCAACACAGAGACCAGTTGCATATGTTCACTTTAGTAAACACAAAGTTCGGTCACTTAGCCAGACTAAAATAAGGGCACGTTAGTTAATGGTTAGTAGAAATGCCATTAACTGGTTCGTAGGAAGACTACATACTAAGCGATTCGCAGAAAAGCTATCAAAGCAAATTATTAAGCCACTCTGAAGCTTGCCTACATTTTTACTGTAGACTTTCGAGGTTCACTTGCTTCATTTAACGCTAACAATGAACAGTCGGAAATGTGATGCAAGTGCTCATTTAATGGGACGTTAGCGACAAGCAATAGGCGTTAAGCATCGCATAAGAGATAATAAAAAAAAAGGAACAAAACATATTTCATAAAGTTCCAAGCAGCGTCAAAAGACGCGGGGAAAGGGCAGAGAAAGAAGCCCGGACGATCGCGCTGCACTGACATTTGAAGCTTATTGAAGCAACGCGTAATAAACATACAAGAAAAAGGAGGAGAAGGTTTCAAAGCATAACGTGCACTGTGCAAATTCCGAGGAAAGGGTAGTTTGCGCATTGCACACTATATGCTTTATTCGATGAGAGCCTCGTACGGCCATTTGCCGACCCATTGCAAAACAAAACAAAGCAAGACAAAACAAAATGTTGGATGCTCCTCCGTCTTCTATATGATACCGCCATTTTGTTTTATCATTCCAATAAGGAGACTATAGGAAAGCCATGGAAACTTGTCATATTGCCCCTCCTGACGGCATGCTTATCGGCCAGGCGTCGGTTGTGCCCAGGCGCAAAGAAATGCAGATTATCGTGCAAGTTGGGTGAGATTTATGTTTGGTGCCATATTTTTTTTTATCGGCGTATTTCAGTTCTTTAATCTCCTAGTTCCCCGCTGAGTTTGTGCAGTGCGCAACCATGCTTTGAATCCCCCCCCCCCCCATTTTCTTGCATATTTATTACGAGTTGCTTCAATAAACTTTAGACGATAGCGCAGCGCTTGCCCGGTATATATTTTTCCTCTGCCCTTTGTCGGCTTCTTTTCCAGTTGCTTGAAACATTATGAAAAGCATATCAACTAGCCCAACTTTCGGTACTTCCGAGTCCATAAAACAGTTTAGACTGGGAAAGCGTTCTTCATAAGCTATATTTCTGTTAATTTCGCTGTAATGGCATGAAGACAGGCGGCAGCATGAATCATATCCATTTTTGAATTTCGTAACAGAGCACCTGCGCCGTTACAGCCGTGTGACGTCACGAATTTCAAAGCATTTTTTCTTTTTTTTAAAGTATGTTTGGGCTATTGTAGCTCAGTACACCTTCTCTAACCTCCCTAAGTTCAGCCTCTGTCACTCATAAATCAGGATGTAATCAATATTTAGCGATAAGAAATTAACTATAGGCCGAAGCAGACTGCGTCAGAATCTATGACCTCACGACTAGCTGATGCGGGAACTTCAAGACGGCGTCGCCACTTGTATTGCGTTGTTACATCTTTTCTGAGTTAGGAATCCTCTTCCCCCTGTAAGAGTGGCGTTTTGTTGATATTGCAGAAGGGTGACTTAGTAATAAAGGTCAAATTAACTATTCCATCTTAAAGTCAGAGCGCTTGCTTTCCTTCTGAATTGCTCACGGATTCGTTATACAGCCTTGGCATAGCTGCGGGTAAGTATACCGAAAGCCAACGCGGTACTATTGCGAGAGCAAGGTCTTGCGTTACCGCTCAGCCAAGGGGGCGGGGAAGGAGGCACAAATAAATCAGGCGCGGTCAGCCGTACCGTTACGCGACCCGACTAGCCACATAAATCAGCGATCGCGTATACAGATACAGCGCACATTCCATGGCCGCGGTTTCGTAACGCCTTTGCGCCGCAGTGCTGACCGTAAAAGAGAGACAGAATTTCGCAGGCGTCCGCCCGTCTTGCTTGTCGTCTGGACGACAAGCAGAAGTCATTCGCCTCACGTCTGCGCCTCCGTAAATTGTCGTCTGTTACAAAATGCAGTGCTGCAAAGGTCCACGTCCCACATGAAGATGGATATGACTTTTTTCCCCCTTTCTGTTTCCCCTGTTTACGTATTGCCAACTGTTCCTCTGCATTGGATAATGGAAGTGAGCCGTCCTTTCAGTATGCGTGCAGTTGTACAATGTATTTGCCAGAATGTGCATTTGTGTTTATTGCAGTATACAATATCTGTTTACTTGGAGAAACGCTTTTGCTGCTTCCTTTATTCTTATCTTGCGCAATCTGTTCGCTAGAGCATACTAACTTTGTGTGCACTGCAGTATACAACTGTTTTTCTTTACTAAAGTATCATTGGTGCTAGCTTTCTCAATATCTGATCCATTTTATTTTGTTTATGAGCAATTTATTACTTCACAGACAAAAAACACAATCACAGTTCAGCGCACTGTAGAATATGTATAAGACATGGAGCATCCGAGTCCGATGCACTGCATTGTTCCAAAACACTAACAAAACAGTACTCGGCAAGACTGACCTACACAGACTTACACTGACGCTACGACATGTACAAATGCAGTGTCACAGATGTACACACGTGTACTATGTATATGCAACC
The DNA here is from genome assembly GCF_038994185.2 of Dermacentor albipictus. Lineage (NCBI taxonomy): Eukaryota > Metazoa > Arthropoda > Arachnida > Ixodida > Ixodidae > Dermacentor > Dermacentor albipictus. Next base: position 33,961 of record NW_027225594.1, read on the forward strand.
GATAGGTTTATTCATATGTAGATGGCATACGCTAATGGCAAACACTGAAATGAGCCCCGAATATGTACGTTCAACGTACAGAATGCAATGTCAATGCTTCAATAAGAACCGGTGCATACGCCTATCAAAACCGGGTAGGCCGGAAAACAAGCTTCATACGCCCGTCAGGGTCTGACACACAGGGCCACGACCACTGCATGCCGAAGGAATTATATTGAAAGAAAGATGAGAGAGAGAGAGAGAGAGAGAGAGTGAGAGAAAATTTCCCTCGAAATCTTCATGCAGATACATAGCGCGGTACATGCAACCATGAATATAACAAAGTAACGGATATAACGAAGAACTGAATAGAGCGAAGCAATCTTGGCTCAGACTTCAACTTCGCTATAACAAGGTTTTACTGTATTAGTGTTACCCTTCCAGAATAAAAAAAAGTGCTTCCTACATGGATATAGGAGAGGCTGACAATTAAGAAAAAAAGACAAAAATAAAATATGGGTGGCGCCGCCGCATTTGAAGTTCCCGTACCAAATCTCCGTGACGTCACTATATGACGTGACTGGGCCACAGTAGCCTAAGTACGAAAAAAAAAGCACACTTTGGAATGTGCGGCGGCAACTGACGTACTGGCGTTAGGGGTTTGGGCACGAAAACAAAATTAAAATAAACTGGAACATTCACCTTCATTTTCTATTCTACCAATAAATTTACGACCCCGAAGTCAGCAATAATAAGAGTTCTAAAAGAACGCTTTGTTAGTCTAAACTTATGCATTTTGTTCCTGCTTAATGTCCCTTTGACGCTGGCCGACACGATCGGCGGCTTTGACTGCAGTGCACGGATTTACCGAGACGCACCGATGCAGTACGTCAGCGGTTTTCGCCGCCGATCGCTCTCGGGCAATGTAGGCGGGCGGACGGGCGGCCATCGCCGGAACGGAACCACATCTGCTATGCGCGGCACGGTCCTCGATGGTTGCGGGTCCGCGACGGGTGGCGAAGCGGTGCTCTTGGTTGCTGCTGCTGCTGCTTATACGATCGGCAACGGACGAGCGTAGTACGTACACGCCACAGCTGTTTACGCGAGGCCATGCATGAGCACAGCTGTCGTCTGCTCGCTACTTCGCCAGCGAGATAACGCACGTCTGCTCGGCAGACGATGTGCGTTCACGTGTGCCGTGCTTTCCGGAACGTAGTTCGCGAAGTGTATACCGGTTTGGGCGGAATGCGGCAGAAATTGAGCAAACGAGTGGTCCGTTTAATGAGGATCCTTGAAAGATGAATAACAAGGGGGACACTAAGGCGTATTACCGAGTTAAACTTCGGTTATAAATGGCGCTAGTGAAAATGACACTTTTAGCATGACAGGAGGGTTGGAAAGCCAGTAAAGATGCACAAAACTAAGTACGTGAATTCAATTAAATTCTATTTTGTTTATTACACATAACGCAATTACATTTAGCCATGAAATATGTACAGACAGAGGCCTCAGTGGAGGGCGGCAAGGAGCCTAACTCGCTTTGATGTCATGGAAAGTCTGACAGCGTCTGCTTCCATGGCTCTAGCTATTTTTTTAATCGACAAAGGACTGCACTGCATTGCAAAGGCATGCAATGTAGGGAAGTGTTACATACAAATGGATACGATGTTAACCTCCTGCACAACAGGTGTATGCGGCGCGAACTAAATACCGGAAAATGCGGTACTCTCGGCCTTTCGTACACGAGTGGCCGCGAAATGCTGCCAGTATCGCTGAGCTGTCTCGAGCCCGCACGTTGTGGGACCAGCTGCTACTTCGCTCTTCCGAGACCGGCGCTCTGCCACCAACCAGCCTCGCATGCAGTCTCCTCCTGCATACGTGCACACCACGAACCTCGTCCTCTTAACGCCGGAAGGAATGAGAAGCCTTATGAGCTTGCTACTCTGTCAAATCATCAAAGGGCTGGTGCTTAAAGGGACACTAAAGCGAAACAATAAATCAGTTTAGACTAACGAAGTATTGTTTGAGAACCCTGCAAGCAGTCATTTCAAAAAAATAGTTTGTTTGTTAAATGAAAAAGTGAAGGTCCAAGTATCAGTATTTGAATTTCGCGCCGAAGCCCCAGCGCCGGTACGTCAGCGTGACGTCAGGGATTCCAAAGTATGTTTTCGCATTTGGGCCGCGTTGGCCGAGTAAAGGCTCCCGAAACTTGACATGTTTAATATTTGGTTCCTTTAGAACACAATGTAGCCAATCTGTACCGCTATATATATTTAGTAGGCCCTAGAAGATGCCATCAAAATCCAAGACGTCACAGCCCCCAGGTGCAGGAACTTAAGTAGGCGTCGCCACCCGTATGTCGTTCTTGCGCTTTTTCTGGCTTACTAAACGCCTTATCTTTGTAAGAGTGGTGTTTTTGGTGTTGTAGAACGGTAATTTACTGATGGAGATGAAATCATTTTTCACTTTAGTGTCCCTTTAATGAGTCCGCGATGTGGAAAGAACGGACGCAGACGCTTTTTTTTAAAGAGTTTCTAACGAATGGATGTAGTACAGTGAATACACCAAGTTCACGCGTATCATCATCATCAACATCATCATCATCGTCGTCGTCGTCGTCGCCATCGTATTTTATGTCCACTGCAGGACGAAGGACTCTCCCTGCGATCTCCAATTACCCCTGTCCTGCGCCAATCGATTCCAACTAGCGCCTGGGAATTTCTAAATTTCATCACCTCACCTAGTCTTCTGCCGTCCTTGACTGCGCTTCCCTTCTATTGGCCCCCATTCTGTAACCCTAATGGTCCACCGGTTATCTAACCTGCGCATTACACGACCTGCCCAGCTCCATTTCTTTCTCTTAATGTCAATTAGAATATCGGCTATCTCCGTTTGCTCTCTGATCCGCACATAAAGAAAAGCACAGTTTTCAAAGGAATTGGACTGGCTTGGGAAGTAAGAGATAAGAAGAAATGGTAAGAACATACGTAAAACATATCGTAAATTTAGCATACGCGGAAGCAACGAATGTCAATGCGTTTCGCACGCAGCCATTGCAAAATAAGTTTACGTCTCACAAGAGACAAAAAGCAAGAAGAGGAAACGAAGCTGAGAGGCCAACAAACGAGAGAAAAAAAAATTGTGGAATTTTTACTTGGCGAAAATAACGATCTGATTACAAGGCACGCCGTAGTGGGAGGACCGGATTATAATTCTGACCACCAGGGGGGTTCTTCCGATGCGCACCTAAATCTATAAGTACACGAGCGTTCTTGCGTTTCTGTATGTTCCTGCATTCTTAAAAGCGGCCTCCCAACTGTATGTAGCCAGTTTTGTCCCGCTGGCAGCGTAGAAATGAGGTTCATTATATCTGGCTTCGAATGAACAAGGAATAATTGCAAAAAATGTCTTCATCAGGCGTAATACATTTTTTTGCAATGTCAGCTAGGAGAGCGCTCGCTGCCACTTTTATCAGTCGGACATATAATTTACTTTTTCGTTTCGTGATCCTGAGAGCGACACTTAATTCAGGGGTCAGATAGCAGGCAACAGCAGTAGCACGTGAAAGTAGCGTAAGTAGGAAACTAATTGCAGTCGCACTAATATACCGCATAGTTCGCCTCACAGAGTGCTTTATATATATATATATATATATATATATATATATATATATATATATATATATATATATATATATATATATATATATATATATATATATATATATATATATATATATATATATATATATATATATATATATATATATGGCGCACTTAATCTGTTATTATGAGGTTGTAACGATATATATATATATATATATATATATATATATATATATATATCGTTACAACCTCATAATAACAGATTAAGTGCGCCAATCAATCAGATACGCTTAATTATGTGACATGAAGCGATCAAACGCACGAGCGCATTTAAAACAACTGATTTCTCTGTGCAGATTTGCCTTTGTGGCACTGCCTTTAAAATGAAACCTGAACGCATGGGTGACTCCTAACATCAGTTCTCGGAGAAAGTAAATGTTGTCGCTTGAAAAAAAACGAGATTTTGTTTCTCAGTTAGCCTATAGCATTAACGTTAGCAGAGCAAAGTCATTGAGCCGTGAGTGGACTCCACCTGGCTCGGCTCTCTTTCAGAGGGGAGTGGCAGGGGTAGTCCGTTTTTGTGAAGAAGCTCGTGTTGAATCCTTAGCTTGTCGCCAGCTACGGAGCGTCTTCACGGCGATCACGCGTGGGCGCCGCCATGTTTGATCACGTGGTGGCGCGTCCATTGCTCGCTTCAACGGCCTCCGTTTCCTCCGTGTTTACGATGGACTCGCGTGACTTCGGTGTGGCTCTGCAAATCTCCGTTTCGGCGGATATTGCAGACGGTGACTGGGTGGACGACACGAAACTTAGGGCACAGCTTCTGAAGACATGTAGACGCTTTCAGAACGCATTGCGCCTTATCCAAACGGCGTCAGCAGCGTATATACTGTGCATATACGAGAGGCGGAGCTAGAAATGTAAAATTAAATTAATTAAATTATGGGGTTTTACGTGCCACAACCACGATCTGATTAGGAGGCACGCCGTAGTGGGGGACTACGAAGATTTGGCTAAAAACGTATTGCAAGCTGTCCAAACTTTTCTCTTGAGAAAAAAGTCCCTAATCAATGTGTTTTTTCTGTTCCTTCTTTATTTGGCAAACACTTTGAAGCAGCGGCTTGCGACGTTTCTGACTTCTTAATGTTCCTGGGTGTCGTCCCTTGTTTATTTTCTGCCTAATCACTTGCGGGTGTGCTCCGTTGCGATAGATTTGTTCTTGTTGCGCACAAGGCTAGGGACGTACATTTTCTGGATACCTTACAATCATAATCATCCTCAGCCTATCTTTTTAATATCCATTGCAGCACTTTTGTGCTTTCTGAGAACGTCTTGCTTGTAGGAGCAACTTTAACTCTAGTATACTGTCCGTGCACGTCTCTATACCCTCGTTCTTCTATATCTCTCTCCCTCCCTTCTCGCTCTCCCCACCTTCCTCCCCCCAGCGTTGGGTAGCCAATCGGACTCTTGACTGGTTAACATCACTGACTTCCTTATACCCCCCTCTCTCTCCCTGTGATCTCCAATTTCTCTATTACATCTTTCTACACCATTTCCCCTTCCCCCAACGCCGAGTAGCAGGTCAGAGTATTGATGATTCAGGCCGACCTCACAGCTTTTCTTTATATATATATATATATATATATATATATATATATATATATATATATATATATATATATATATAACGCTCTCCAATTACCCTTGTCTCTTGCTAGATGATCCATCCCAACTTGCACCTGCAAATTTCATAATTTCATCCCCACACCTAGTTTTCTGCCGTCCTCGACTGCGCTTCCCCTCCCTTGGCACCCATTCTGTACAGCTCTAATGGTCCATCGGTTATCTACCCTACGCATTACATGGCCTGCCCAGCTCCGTTGACGTCCATACACTTTTATTTTCAACGACAGTGGTATTATCGCTAGTCATTCGCTCGCTTTACGGACCATCGCGAAACGTTCGGCTTCGAACATTCGTGTGCTGTCGCGGTGTGATTGCCTTCGCCCACGCATGCTTAAACGCACTGATTCAAGTGTGCGTCCAATCACTTATGCGTGACACGTTGAGGATAACTCGTGCGCTCTTTTCTATAAAGTTTACTCTCTCTCTCTCTTGACGATAGAGTGGACGTAAGTTTGCGTGTGAGTTGGGCTGGATGTGCGCAGACAACGTGTGACAAACTCACTATATGCCAGGAAGCGGCCCTACTTACTCCCTTCGTCCCTAGTGTGTAACGAGTGATACTCACTCTTGCCGGTGTTCCGGGTTTGATGTACTTGCTGTGGAGGTTAGCGATATACAGTTACGGTGACCTATGAGTGAATTTTCTATATCCTCGACGAAAGCCATGCAGTGTGAAGGACCAGCAACACCCGAAGCTCAGTTCGTTTGTAGCTGCGGCTCGTGAATTCGGCCACGCATATTCATTCCATTAATATGCCAGCGACTATTTTCCTGCAGCCAGCTACTGCACGCGTCATCCCCACTACCGTTCCACGTTTTGCAACACGAATGGAACACGGTGCGTTAGCGATCACCCAGTTGCATTTGCGACAGCTGATGGCAACAGTAGCAGGGCAGAAGCGGTAACGGCTTCCGCAATATCCCTGCGCTTTCACTGAGGCAACGCGCGGCGCGCAGACGAAAGCGCCATCTCGTTTCTCTCGGACAAACTACTCCGCGAAAAACAAAGGTTCTACAGCGGTACGCGTAACGCCGCACTGAACGCTGGGAACGTAACGAGAGTGCTTCTAGCGAGCTCAACACAGCCCGTTCTATGTCCCTTCTCGTTTCACAAGCACCCGCCCTGCCACCGCTGTCCGCTGCCGCCGGGCTCCGCTGGTTCCCCTGGCGTCCAACCGCTTCTGACGCAACAGACGCGTCCCCCCCGACGACACCGCTATAATACACCGGGCTCGCTGGCGCCACGCGAAAGTTGTCACCGGGCCTTGGGACAGATTGGAGGTCGCGACGCAAGGTGTACAGCCGCGTTCCTCTCTGCTCCAGCGCAGGGCCGCTTAATTGTGTCGTCGCCTCGATTGCGTGGCAACACCGTCGTATGGCGGGCCTCCAATGTTTGCCGGGGCGCGCGCACACGTGACGGCATTGTGTGAAAGCGAAGCGGCTCCCGCGGCAGAGGGCCAGTGACACGGTCTCTCGCAACGACTCGGACTCCGCGAGTTAGTTCGACCTTGACCGGCAAAGAAAGTAGTAGCGTGCGAAGGTAGACTAGGCAAACGAAGCGGAGCCGCCCCTTTGCCCTTCGTTGACAGCGCAATAAAGTTCATTCATTCATTCATTCATTCATTCATTCATTCATTCATTCATTCATTCATTCATTCATTCATTCATTCATTCATTTTAAGTGGATACGAAACCATTCATTCATTCATTCGTTCATTTTAAGTGGATACGAAACATTCATTCATTCATTCATTTTAAGTGGATACGAAACATTCATTCATTCGTTCATTTTACGGGGATACGAAACATTCATTCATTCATTCATTTTAAGTGGATACGAAACATTCATTCATTCATACATTCATTCATTCGTTCATTTCAAGTGGATACGAAACATTCATTCATTCATACATTCATTCATTCGTTCATTTTAAGTGGATACGAAACATTCATTCATTCATTCATTCGTTCATGCACTCACTTTGAGTGGATGCAAAAGATTAACGCTACAAATCACTTCACGGTGATAAAGTGTTCTTTCGAAAGTCTCTTGTCGCTCATTTTGATGGGACTCGCAGCCATGGCTCTGGGGTTGCGTAGCTGAAGTTTTCCAAAGCTAAGCAATGATGTGCATACCTTGTGCAGAACCGGCGTGGAAATGCATATACCGCGCGCCCCTTTGAATATACGCGCCCTCGTTTCGCTAGAGCGGCTCCGGCATTGCAAGCTGACCTCAAGCATAGGTTGCCACGAAGCTGAAAGTAAAAAAAGAAAAAGAAGCTGGACCCACGAATCAGGTATAAGCTGGAGCCAGTAACCTATACCGCCGCAGAAGGCGTTTCACGGCATCGGGGTTGAGATGCCCCTTCTCTAGAGCCATTGACGTCAGCCAGCTATCGTTTCCAAGGTGGTTACTAAAGCGCAGCATTAGATAGTTTGGACTGGCCAAGTATAGTTCCAAATAATAAGTTTTCTTGCTTGAATGAAAAAAAAAATGAAGGAAGACAGGCAATAATAATTTCACTTGCCTGAATGAAAAAAGAAAGACAGACAAGTCGATTGTTACTATTAAAATTAAAGCCAACCTTACACTCGTTAACTGCGTGCCGAAGCCTCAGCGCGCCTACGTCTTTGTGTCGTCCACTATTTCAAAGGAACTCTTTGCATTCGGGCTCTATTTGGGGCAGGAATAGTTATCGAAACTTGCCAAGTCGTGTCCTTAGTTCCTTTGGAACGCAATGTACAGTTGTTCTTTACTAGACAAACGGTTTGCCGGAACCAAGCAGACGATGCCAATGTCGATGACGTCACGGCGAGCTAGCGCGACAACTTCCAGACGGCGTCGCCATCCTTCTTTCCTTGTTGCATCGTTTCAGGCTCGCTGAACTTGCTTTCACAGTTCGAGTGGTTGTTTTGCCGTTGCAGAAGTGTAAGTTGCAGAAGTGCGCGATTGTTGAGCTATTGAGCAGTGACTCAACAACCGCAATGGAGCACAAAAAAGGGGAAAAAAAAGAAAAGAAAAACTATCAATCTTAAAGAAATGTTAGCACACAAGGTCCTTTGGAAGACGCAGTTTCGACAAGTTTTCGCAACTTTCCAACTTCGCGCGGCAGTGCGATTCATCCTGCCTCCGAGTCAAAGGTCGTCAACTGGTGACGCTAGGCGGAGCTGTCTAGCACCGTTGGCGATAAACAGCGCAACGAACAACGCTGTCAGCTGCAAACGGCGCGCATTAAAACAAGCGCTTCGCACGTCGTGTAGCGGGCCATGTTGCACGCATTTATTACGGGCTCTCGACACGCGACCGGCGCCTGCTGCAGCCACGCGATGTCCTCGAACAATGAACTCCAGTTTGTTTGTTGTTTTGCACTTCGCGTAGTGTTTTCAATACTGGGAACGACGACGCACAAATAACGAGTATCGCACTTCGACGTACGTGCGGGTGCCGTCTTTCAAGCAGTTACTACCGGTTTCGAAACGCAAGGTCGAGTACCGTAAAATACCGCACGTAATACGAGGCCACCGATATGGCAGAAATAGGAGGAATACGGGATTAGCCCGTGCATAGACCGGCTGGCTACCTTGAGCTGGGGTGAGGAGGTAAAGAGAATTAAAAATGACACGATAGGCCTTCCTCTTGCAGTGTACCTGAATGGCTGACGATGACGAAGGTTTATGAGCTTTAGTGTCGATAGTTTCGTTTTTCGTCTAACGCTACCAAAAGGCCAGTGTCTCCTAGCTGTAATAAACGCCCGTAATCTTTCCTTCCTTTTTTCTAATTTCGCTGCGTCAGAATTGTCACTCCTATTATATACGGGCTGCTATATCCTGGGGCAGGATAGTGGATTGTTGATCTAGTCATAATCTATAACTCCTCCCCCCCTCCCACCCCCTCCGGAGTTTTTAAGTCAGCGATGTGTGCACTTTGCACCTCTGGCCTCTCCTTTCGCACTAATTACGTGCGGGCCTTTGCGGTACCCAACGCCCTCTAAACACCCACCATTCCATTGTCGGAAAACCTGGACCGCTCTATCGCCCAGTTGCGACGACCCAAACGGGACTCGACGCATAGTGTCGAACAGTTATACCGTTGAAAACAAGCAGCCGAGCTACAGCAGGCGAGCCAACAGGCGTTGGCCACGACGTAAATCACAGTCGACAACGTCGCACCACAAAACGTGGCGGCGGCGGAGCCAACGAACATTCATTGTCACGTGGCCGACGCGGCGCCTCTCCGCCTCCGCCGCGACCATCCCAAAAGTGTGAGCGACCGCCGCCGTGGAGGCCAGTGTTCGGGTCAGCCCCCCGCAACCTCTGCCCAACGTGCGATGCACTTTCTCTCCCCCCTCCGTCACGGCCCAGCCCGTTCCGGTATGGCTTCTTTCTGCCACACGGGCGGAGAAGCAACATCACAACAGGCATCATAATACATCCGCTGCGCCTCGGGGGCAGGCGAGAGGGAGTCAAGCGAGAGAGAGAGTTGGCGAATTAGCAAGAACGGAGCCAAGCGTAGCCAGCCTCCGGGTGCGTTGCCAAAACGACCCGGCGACGCAGCTTCAAAAGAGCACTCAGCCGGTTGAACGGAGGCGAGAGACGAGCGAGGAGAAAGAGCGCCCGATTGTGGCGTGGTGCACGGCCGTCGTTGTTGCGTCGCCGGCGTGGGAGCGTGCCCGCATCGTCTCGAGAAAGAGACCCGCTAAATCGGTGCAGTACAGCGGAAGGCCCGGCGGCTCGCCTGGGCAAACCAGAAGTGATAACCAGAAGGCCTGTCTGTCGCCTGCTGTTCCGTCCCTAAGCCCCCCTCGTGCACCGTACATAGCCGGCTGAGCAGAAGTGTCACTGGTGGATTAGCGGCTCACAGTGGGTCGGCTATTCCTTTTGTTTTATTATTAGTATTATTAACTCATCTTTCGATGCGCGATTTGAAGCTGTTTCTCGGTCCTGACTGTACAGACGGCTCATTTATTAGCCGATCCGTCGTTGCTGGCGGCATACCGTTTGTTGCTTCGATGTCGGGAAATTCCCAGCATACGGTATATGTGCTGCACGAGGAGTCACCAGAGCCAGTTGCAAAATTAAGTTAATATATTTCTCTCTCTGCGTCCTAATTCGCATGGATTGTACAGTACATTCGAGGACAATTCAAGGATTTCAAGGATGTCTTAGGCCAAAATTGAAGGAGGGGGCAAACCAAACCTTATTCGCAGGCATACACTGAAACAAAAAAAGCGAAGTCTCTTTTTTAGCTGCAAGAAATTGCAGCTAAGAAGCTGATGAGTTGGACAAAAGCGTTAATCTCTGCCAGTGGCTTTTGAAAGTTGACGTTATGATGTCAATCTCCTTATTGCATAGTGGTCAGTACTGTCCGGCTTCAGTCAAATACACTATTCGCGTTAAATTCAAATGGCTGAAACTTTCCGCCGGGCATTTCTAGGACCTTAGACTCGTAAATGTAGTCATGATGGATGCGGTGTGAACCAACTAGCAAAACAAGAAAAATTGTAGTACGGTTTGGTCGCTTGATCTGGCTTGGCCTAGCTACACGACGATAATGGTAATGGAAACAAGCCTGCCGTTGCTGGCTTTGTACACGCCATATTGCATCGCAAATAATTTCTCGGCACACCGTGTCCAGACTCCATAGCACAACCCCAATGCGAAGTTTGTTTGCATGTTCAAAGGTCGCCGCCAACCTCAGTTTTCGAGGAATTCAAGCAGCACATTCCGAACAAGATCAAGGCGTTTTAACGGCCCTTGAATCTTGTTCTGAATTCAAGGGTTTCCGTGGATTTCAGAGGAGGTGTACGAACCCTGTGTTTGGTTAAGTGCAAAGTTCGATTGAAGCCCCGTCTGGCGAGGATGGAAGATTGAAAAAGGGTAAAGAATGAAAGCCAACAGTGATCGCAATAAGACCATGTATCGACGGGCGGAAGTCGAGTGCTCTGTTGGCTGGGAAAAGCGACCATCACGGCGCCTTGATCTTGAGTCCATATTGATGCAGACTGTACCGCACGCACTGTGTAGGAGTTTATGGCAATCTCCGGACAGTTTGAGTTCGCTACCTGAGTGACATGTTCAGGCCAATTTAAGGGAATGTATTGCTAGTTGTGAACGTCTCTGTAAAAAAGGATTGCTGTTCGGAAGTCCTTAAACGTCCTTTGTTATCCTAAAAGAAAAATTGGATTTATTGTGTTTGGCGCAAAAAAAATTCTGGGGTTTCACGAGCCAAAACCGCGATTTGGTTGTGAGGCACGCCGTAGTGAGGGGCTCGGGATTAATTTTGACCCCCTGGTGTTCTTTAACGTGCACGAAACGCACGGTACACGGACATTTTTGCATTTCACCCCCCATCGCTATGCGGCCGGGATTCGATCCCGCGACCTCGGGCTTAGTGGCGCAGCGCCTTAGCCACTACGCCACCACGGTGGGTGGGTTGGCGTCAACGTTGGCTGGCGTAGCGCCCATTTCCTATAACTGATTGTCTTACCAGAGCCTCGAGGACTCGTACCACTGCACGTTTTTGGTCAGACGGAGCGAACTCCGGGACCCAACGGGCGAAGAGACGGGGGAGGGAGACCGGGGAGACCCCGCGACAGGCCCCCGACAAAGAGTGGAGAGGAGGAATAGGCGAGAGCGTGCCCGAGCGAGATAGAGAGGGGCGACCTCGCCCGTCTTTAGTGCTGTCTGGGTTTCTCCTCTCCCTGACAACTCCCCTTTTCCGCTTCAAAGTTGGAAAAGGAGGCGAGAGGCGGCGGCATCGCCAGACTGGATTGGGCAATCGTTTGCCCAGAAGAAAGAGACTGCCAAAAGCGGGCTCTGCGAAAGAAAGAAGCCCGTCATGTCTGCCTGCAGCAAGTGCAGCAAGTGTCTCTGCAGCAACTGCTCCATAGCATCGTGCGTAATGAATTGACATAACCGTTGACCGTTTTCTGCCCTATCCGGGTGTCACTTCATCTACCGGTACACCATACTATGTGTGTCTTGCCGTAACCTCTTGGCTTGTCCTATTCTCTCTATATCTCTCTATTTTTTGAACGACGTCAAGTCTAAAACATAGCTAACTAAACTAGATTTTAACTCTTTCGTATTACAAGCTACAGCCGTTAGTGGATATAGAATCGATTGGTGTACCTGGAGCCGTCACCTGTCGTATCGCGTTGAATGCACCAGTGGCCAATGCAGACACACCATTTGTGACTGCAGCGTGATCGGGGACTGCCGCCCGTGCAACTTACTTGCGCACATCACAGAATTTGCTCAGTCAACCCTCATGTCACTGCATGACATGCCTAACGATTGCTGGCTGCGAAGTGCAGGCAACCACAACAGGAAGATTGACGTCGTGCACACTATCACTGAAAGCAACCATAGAAATATGCGGTTGCGTGGACGATTGACATGAGCAGTGGCGTAGCAACAGGGGGGGCCGGGGGGCCGTGGGCCCCGGGTGCAAGGGGCCAGTGAGAAGGGGGGGGGGTGTCATATACGCTTGAAGACACCCCTCTTTCCATCGGCTACACCCGGGGAGGGGGGTGAGAGAAGACCTATGGGCCCCGGGTGCCAGACGACCTTGCTACGCCACTGGACATGAGTGTCGTTTCTAGCCTATGCTCAATACTTGTATTAATAAAACGGCTTAAGCGCATACTGCTCAAGAGGAAAGTGCGGATCTTGAAAGTTGCGGAAAGTGCGGAAAATGCAGCAATCTGAAAGTTGAGTTTCGCAGCGCTGCGAGACAACAACCACGGACTCCAAGATTCTTAACGTACACAGGGGATCTCCGAGGCCTCGTTGCAACCGTAGCCTTCACTGCGGCTGTCGCACCGCGGCTGCAACTGACGCCGACCTGTCTGGCCGAGACTCATCGTCGCCGTCTGCTCGAGATGAGAGGCGAAGTGCGTCTGCTGGCTGCTTTCTCGAGAAGCTGTTGTTGTTGTTTCTCGCGTGTTTTCTTGGAGCTGTTTTGCGCCAACAGCCCGCAGAAAGCCGCAGCGAGCACCTGCTCACGGGTTTGTTTTGTCGTTCGCCGAAGTCCGGCGGTCGGGTCACTGGTCTCCCTCGCTCTCGAAGCGAGCGAGAAAACCCGTTTCCGAGAGCGATCGGCGGCAGCCGCGTCGCCCATCGCGAGCCTTCTTCCACTGTGTGTGCTCTTGCTACCGCATGAACTCCGGCTCGTTAAATGCGTGCAGCGTTGATGGGTGGATGCATGGATGGATATCATGAACATCTTTAAAACGCGATGTTGCATCCTAACTTTTACCTTTGTCCTGCGCCTGTTATAGACCTTTAGGACCCATATAGTCCGTGTTAAGAAATCAGCGATGCTGAAATAAATATACTGCTATAAAATCTGCATTTTTATGTTTCCCGTGTTTGAACCGGAGAGGATGGCACCACCACTTTGTCATCTGTGCTCGGGTGCATAAATCGGTAACAGCACGCGTGGTCGGTCTGACTTGGTCTGAGGTCTGATTACCTACTGCTACCTGCTGCATCGGCTCCGTATTAGCTACAGTGTGGTTGGCCAATGCGCCATTCGTCTGCGAATCGCACGCCGTAATTGCGTGGGGCGGACGAGGAGCTTCGCAATTTCGCCGCCATTTCGTTGCGCGGCTGTCTCACGCCGGCTACAGGCTGAGTTACGATGCACCGTTTTAGCGGGGAAGATGGGTGAAGGAAGGCCCGAAGTGGCGAGGATCAACGGTTGCTACCGCCACGGGCCTTATTGCTCGCCCCTAGCCTCTTTCCACCCTTCGCAGCGCGCCCTGCACGAAGGTCTCACCACAACGCTGTTCGGCGCTGCGGCAAGCTCGACGACGCGGTGATCGTGATCGCGAAAGCAGCGAGCTTTTTTTTCCCGTTGCTACGCGCCGCCGCCTGGGGTGACGCTTGGTTTGCTCGTGGGGACGCGCGTCGCGTCGCCTGGACAGGTTTGTCTGCGTTTGAGAGAGAGAGAGAGAGTGTGTGATTGTGAAGGCAGCGGCAGATGCTAACTCCAGGGAACGGGAGGAGAGGGAACGTTCAGGTCTTTGTTGTGAAGCTGTCGCAGACCGATCCGTCGGCGGCGTGATCGCCGGCGGACCTGTTGCTTCTTCTCTCGCTCTCTCGTCTGCAGCTCGTCCGTGTCGTCTGCTTGCTAGCGGCATTAAGAGCAGACGAAACTGGCGCCATCTGGATTGGGTGGACGGCACCATGACGGATTTGCGCTCTCTACAGAGTAGCCTACAGATTTACAATACGAGGCCCTGTGACTCGCTCTCGATGAATCGATAGGTTAATCACTCGTGCTTTAAAAGGACAACAGTTGACGTCCTGCGACAGGAAGTCGCTTTCGCTGTCAGGCCAGCGCACCTGTGGCATCAAAGTTGACAAATGACACGTCAGAGAGCGCGGCGTTTGCAGAATGTTTCCTTTCTTATGTCACGTCCCTTTGAAAAAACACTTCAGAATTGCCGTTATAATGGCTGTTCCCATCATCATCATTATCACGAACAGCAACGACGACGTAGTTGCTCGACATCGATGACACGCAAACGACGACGTTGACTATGATGTGACGTCGAGACAACGACACGACGAAGGCATGACGACGACACTACGTCATCATCATCATCATCATCATCTTCTTCTTCTTCTTCTTTAATAAAGTGAAAATCGGACATCTACCTGTTCGTAGCAATTGCCACAAAGGAAACCCATACGGGTTCCTCGAAAGAAAAGCCTCAGAGTTGAAGAAACATTCGTCCTGGTCCGGGACGAATTTTTCCGGGAATCATCATCCTATTCTATGTCCACTGCAGGACGAAGGCCTCTCCCTGCGATCTCCAATTACCCCTGACCTGTGCCAACCGATTCCAACTGGCACCCGCAAATTTCCTAATTTCGTCGCACCACCAAGTCTTCTGCCGTCCTCTATTGCGCTTCCCTTCTCTTGGTGCCCATTCTGTGATCCTAATGGTCCAACGGTTATCTAACCTGCGCATTACATGACCTGCCCAGCGCCATTTTCCCCCCCTTAATGTCAATTAGAATATCGTCCATACCCGTTTGCTGTCTGATCCAAACCGCTCTCTTGCTGTCTTATGCTATCTTCGGCTGGTCGCTTCCATCCCCCGAAGCAGAGTCGGGCAGATCCGGCGCTCCCCGAGCTCAGAGGTAGAGGACGAGCGCGCAAGCCAAACGTGCGACTCGCTCTCGGAGGAGGCAATGGCAGATGCTAAACCACGTGACTACTACCAACGTCCGATGTTTCGCTTATCGAAAGCTCCCTGCGCTGCCGGGAAAACCGGCGGACGCGCCGGCGGGACGAGCGTTCGTCGCAGTGGCCTAGGTTGCCTAGGTTACGGTGGGCCGTCGCCAACAGCAGCGACGCGGCTCTGCGATGACGTTTCAATTTCGACGACTGCTCCGACGACAGGGCTCGGAGCGCCTCAGAGCGCTCGAAGGTGGAGGAGAGCAATCGAGAAGAACCAGCCGAACGCAGGGCGGGCATCCTCTTTCAACCAGCCGAAGACAACGCCGCTCGCGAGAGCGCTCCAGAGCGCTCAGAAACGACCAGTCGAAGATGGCATTAGTGTCTCAGATAACAGACTTCAATGACTGTTATCTGAGAGAGCAAGGACCTGACTTCGTGAAAGGAAAGAACAAGCGTTGCGATCTGAAATCGCGGCTGCTAACGCCCGTGAGAACCACGTCACTGTGTATCCTTTAGCGATTAAATATAATTATATTTGTTTGCCGGACTCCCCGGACTGTTCAGCGTGTGGCGTTGCTGAAACTATACATCACGTGCTCGTGGTGTGCCCTGCGCATGCGCGTGAAAGACTGACGCTGACCTTGAGGCGTTTAGACAGCAGACCACTAACGGGGGATTTTCTGCTAGGCGCATATCCGGGGAGCTGGCAGCCGATAGAGGCCAATGCGAGCTTTTTCACGTTTCTCAGGCGACGCGGTGCTGGACTCGCGCTTGTGATGGTAGCACTTATGCGATATGTTCTTTGATCTCGTGTCCCCCATCATCATCCCCACATTGTGGCCCTCTTTCTTCTCCTCTTCTCCTTCCCATGCGCAGAGTAGCAGGTGAGATACTCCCTCTTTCTGGCCGACCTCTCTGCCTTTTCCAGTCAATAAACTTCTTCATGTTTGTTTGCAACGTTGTATTGCATTCACTAAAACTTGTTCCACATTATATGGTGTCAGCTGTTCTGAAAAACCTGATGCTGTTCACTGTATCGTTATTTTTCTTTGATGTACGGATTAACAGGAAGTCTCGCATTTAATGTTTTGACTACGAGACCTGCTTGTGTATTATGGTCTTCTTTGAAATGTATACTTCTGATTTACGAAAATAAAATTGGAATTGAGAAGTTGAAATTTTAAATTATGACTGTCATACCACGACCCCGAAATTTGGCACCTCTTCAGTTCGTCAACGCCTTCTTTATTAAATCATATCTCAACATCTCTTGCCCGTAACAACTACTTAAAATGTGCACTTTGAACGATAATTCTGTTGTTACACTATATACACCTTTAGCAAATGATTGCGGCCATTCTAATAATACTGTAATCACAAAACTTCGCAAATATCATCTTCAGTTCAACGGCTCCTTCTGAGTCAAATGTTATCCTGGCATCTTTTGTAGGCTGCCCATGAGAACGATCTACAGTGTACGCTGAGCGTGACGTCACGTTCTGTCACGACTCAGCGTCGATGCGTTAGCTCCTCCTGAGTGGTGGCATAAGGGGGTGGAGTCTGGTGCCTGGCTTTCGCCAATTACCGTCGTGAACGAGACAAAGGCCTGATGAAATCAAGCAAAAGCAGTGTTTTAATGTGATTGCTCAGCAACAAAATAAACTGACGTTATTAAGTAATGGATATGAATATGTTAGACGGAAACAGTACAATTACAATTCCAAAGAACAGGTGTAACCAAGTTAAACAATTACTATGTGCAATCGCAACAGGAACAATGGACATCAGTTCCAACTAGATTCCTAAACAGTAATCGAGAAGGCAAATGTTTAGAGTCCACAGTCCACAGAATCAAAAACGACATACAGTCAGCCGGGCGCGCCGGCAGTCCGTCCCAACCGATGCGGCCCGTAAGTGACCCTCGAAGTCGGCGCCTCGACGTCGGCGGCTGGCTTCCACGGCGGCCGGCGGTGTTCGGTGTCGGGGCGTGATGTCGGCAGGTTATTTGCCCGGGAGTTGCTCGGCGTTCGTTTATCGTCCCCGGAGCAGACTGGTGAAGTGTAGGATCGACGTGCTTTTATAAGCCTCTCGAGGCGCCAGCGTTCACTTGTCGTCTAGACATGGTTCACACACGCGCACACTGGTCCTCGCCGTGGTTCGGGCTCCACTGGCGGTCACCTTCACCGGCAGTCAATTTAATCACACACAAAACAATAGCTGCGGACGAGGACGGCTTCACGTAGGCCGGGCTTGCTTCCACCGTGGTTTAGACTCTGCTTGCGGTCACCTTCACTGGCAAGCAATTTAATAACACACAAAACAACAGCCACGGATGCACACGGCCTCACGTAGCCCGGGTGTGTAGCCACCAAGGTTCCAACCCTACCAGCGATCACCTTCTCCGGCGAACACATTAATCACACACATTACAGCAGTCACGAACACATAGCTCAACGTGCTCTGGACGTACCCAAGATCACGTTCTCCACCGTTTGCGAAACGGTGCGGCACGTAGGCTTGTGGCCCACTCTTAAAGAAGCGATGCTTAATAGGCGTGCATACATAGGATGCGGGGGCGGAGAATTGAAGAAATAACGCGACTTTTGTGACACTGCCCCCCACTTCTAGAATATTATTTTATAATATTCATCATACCACAAAAGTCGCTTGGTATCAACACAAGACTCACATCTATTGATGTTTACACATTAAAGACTGTGGTTGCCGAATATCTGTTTCACAATCTGCTCAGATAATCCGCTCCCACATTTTCTTTTCCCTTTATGTGTTTTACGGTGAACTGGTACTCTTGAAGTAACAAGCTCCATCGAAGGACTCTACTGTTCAGTTGCCGTGCCTGTCTCAAGTAGCTTAAAGGTTGATGGTCCGTCTGGACGACAAAGGGGGCCCCATAGAGATACACCGAGAATTTCTGTATCCCCCACACGAGCGCTAGACATTCTCTTTCAATCGTGCTATAGGCTCTCTCCCTAGGCAGCAGTTTTCTGCTAGCATAGGCTATGGGATGAAGTGTTCCGTCGTGGTCTTGCATTAGGACTGCTCCGAGACTCGTGTCGGAGGCGTCTGTACGTAGCACGAACGGCCTACTGAAATCTGGAAGCCGCAAAATGGGAGCGCTGGATATCTTGTTCTTCAGTTCTTGGAATGCCTTCTCGTGTATCTGCGTCCAATTTACTATGTTTCTCTCGCCCTTTTTGGTTAGCTCCGTAAGCGGTGCGCTGATCTCGGCGTAACCCGGGATAAAATCTCTGTAGTAGCCAGTCAGTCCAAGGAAGGCGCGCACTTGTCTCTTCGTTTTCGGCCGCGAAGCTGCTTCTATCTTGTTTAAAGTCTTTTCCAATGGTTCTAACTTTCCTCCTCCGACTCGATGTCCAAGGAAGTCAATTTCCTCCAAGCCCAATTCGCATTTACTCGGGCGCACAGTCAGACCGGCGGCCTGGATCCGCTCAAAAAGTTGACTCAACGAGGCAAGGTGGTCTTCCCACGTTGCGCTGGCGACGAGCACGTCGTCGTAGTAATGCTCCACGTCTGGTATCCCTTCCACGACTCGACGCATCAATTTGGCGAAAACAGCGGGTGCGGTCTTTATACCGAAGGGCATGAAACTAAATTGATAAAGTCCCGCTGTGGTGGAAAATGCTGTCTTGGGCCTCGAGTCCTCCGACAGGGGAATTTGCCAGTATCCTTTCGTAAAATCCACCTTCGAGAAAAATTTCTTGTCTCCGACTGTGGCGAAAACAGCGTCAGCCCTAGGCATGGGTTCTGCATCTGCCACTAATACATCATTCAAGCGGCGGAAGTCTATGCACAGCCGATTTGTCTGGTCCGGCTTCTTCACCAGCAACACTGGCGAATTGTAAGGCGATCCTGATTTTTCGATTATTCCGAGCCTTTCCATTTCCTTTACCTCCTTTTCTATATCTTCTCTAGTAGCAAACGGCAGCGCATATTGCTTGACATTTACTGGGGCCTCGGTCGTGGTTTCTAAGTGGCATACGGCCCAGTCTGTCTTCCCTGGAACATTGGAGAAAATGGGTGCTCTCTTTTTCATTTCGTCTAGAAGTTCTTGTCGCTGTGTCGCAGTCAGGCGGGGCGCGAGCTTCACGTCTTCGAAGGTCTCATTTTCCACGAATTCTGGCACTGGAATGCTTTTCCCTTCTTCTTCTGTGACGCTAACTATTGTGTTACTCTGTTTTGACGTTTGTGTGCCGTCTCTGTCCTCGTATTTTTTTAACAGGTTGGCATGGAAAACTCTGGGTCCTCCTACAGTCTCGATGGCATAGTCGACATCACCTTTCTTTGCTTTTACTTCGAAAGGTCCCTTCCACTGCAGAAGCAACTTGTTTTGTTCTGTCGGTAGCAGGACTAGGACTTTGTCTCCCGGCTGAAACGTTCTCTGCTTTGCTTGTCGGTTGTACAGCTTCGCGTATCGAGCGCCGGCCCTCTCGAGCTCTTCGTGTGCCAATCGACACGTTTCCTCTAAACGGTTGCGAAGGTCGATCACGTGTTGATATGTGGTCTTTGCTTCTTCATCTAGGGCATGGTTCGTCCAAACCTCCTTTAGAATCGTTAGGGGACCTCTGATGTGGCGACCATACAAGAGCTCGAAGGGGGAAAACCCAAGGCTTGCTTGAGGTACCTCCCTGTAGGCGAATAACAAAGGGGCCAGGTAGCGGTCC
Source organism: Dermacentor albipictus (assembly GCF_038994185.2). Taxonomy (NCBI): domain Eukaryota; kingdom Metazoa; phylum Arthropoda; class Arachnida; order Ixodida; family Ixodidae; genus Dermacentor; species Dermacentor albipictus. The sequence goes on from NW_027225594.1 coordinate 54,126, forward strand.
CATTCTCTCGGCTTCTCTGCGCACATTCGCTTTAACATAAGCTTCAGGGTCCCGTTAAATTTCTCCACCAAGCCGTTGGCCATGGGATGATATGGCGTTGTGTGCAACTGCCGGACGGATAAGAGGCGGGCGACCTCTTTCATCAGTTCTGATGTAAAGTTAGATCCACGATCGCTAAGTATTTCGTTAGGCACTCCCACACGGGAGAACATTTCTACCAAGGCCTCAGCCACACGCTCTGTCTCGATGCTCGGTAGGGCGACCGCATCCGGATATCTTGTCGCGTAGTCCATAAGGGTCAATATATAGCGATTCCCGCTTCTGGACGGTGGCTGTATAGGCCCCACAATGTCGATTGCGACCCGCTTAAATGGGGTGTCTATGATTGGTACCCTCCCCAGAGGCACATGTGGTACTCTCCCTTTAGGCGTCGTTCGTTGACAGATATCGCAAGAGGCCACAAACCTCTTAACGTCGGCGGTAAGGCCCGGCCAAAAAAATTCTTCCATGATGCGATCTTTTGTTTTCTGAGCTCCCAGATGCCCGGACATGATCCCGTCATGGGCCATTTTCAGTACGGCTTCTCGATGTTCCTTCGGAACGACTAATTGCTGAACATACCTTCCATTTGGCTCTGTGTACGTGCGATACAGAAGCCCGTTTTCTTGCTTAAACTCAATCACGCTCTGCTGATCCCTGCAGGTCAGCTTTTTGCCGATCTGCAAAAAGCAGTGTCGCAACGACTCGTCTCTTTCTTGGGCCTCGGCGTATGTTCCCGCTGTTCCGGGGGTAGTTTCTACGTCGGGCGTTTTCAGCCTCTCAAATTTCTTTCCGGCGCTCTTCGCCTGGGCTCTTGTTACGGCTGCAGCGGTCGCCTCCTCCCTTGCCGGTAAATCATCCGTCTCCTTCGCTGCCTCGCTAGACGGCTCGTCCGGTGCTTTAACACCCTCTATGTTCCCTAGTATTACATCATACAAAGGATCCTGCATACAAAGGGCGGTGATGTTGCCGCAGAAATAGGGGGTCTCGACGTGGATTCGAGCTTCAGGAAGCATCTTCACGGTTCCATCAACTAAATAAACTGGACTACTTTCCCCTGTGAGCTGGTCGTCGTTGACAAGGCTTCTTCTGACTATTACTGTGTTGCTTCCCGTATCGCGTAGTACAGTGACAGATTTCCCGCCTATATTGCCGGCAACAACAGGCATTCCCTCGACTAGGAATTGCGGCCGTGTCATCATTACAGCATTCACCACAGGAATTTTGTTGCCATTCTTTAGCTCAACATATCCGTCGCGGATACATTCCTGGTTGTCTGCCTTGCCAGGTGCATAAACACATGAAGCCTGAGGCTTCTCCTTCCATCTCTGTTGGCAAGTGTCTGCCTTGTGCCCTTTTCTACCGCATTTAAAGCAAACGGGACCATACCCGCCAACAAAGTTGCTCTTGCACTGTGCTGCATGGTGCCCCGTCCTACCACAAAGGTAACATTTTGGTGGCACCCTTTGGCTGGCTCTCCTGTCGTCAGTTTCAATTCTCGCGGCGTCTTCTCGTCCGTCTCTCTTCACCTTTCCCAAGTTAGTGCCTCCTTGTGCTTCGAGAAATCGATCGGCCAGTCCCAGCATTTCATCAAGTGATTCAGCTTTCCTCTCCTTAAGGTAAAGTGACAAGTTCGGGTGGCAACTACTAAGAAATTGCTCCTTAATCAAAATCTCGCGAAGCGAAATGTAGTCCTTCTCTATCTCGGCCATCTCTATCCATCGGTCAAAATAATGGCTCAGCCTTGCCGAAAATTGCGCAGCGGTCTCGCCGTCTGCTGATCTTGCGCTCCTGAATTTTTCTCTGAAGCCCTCAATGGTGAATCGAAAACGCCTCAAGAGAGCGGCCTTGACCTTGGGGTAGCTTGACGCATCTTCCGGTGACAATCTCCCAAAGACACTTAGCGCTTCCCCGCTCAGACATGTGCTCAATACTGTAGCCCACTGCTCTTCCGGCCACCTCTGGCTCCTAGCGAGACCCTCAAAACGGCGTATATATGCATCAAGGTCATCCTTTCTTTCGTCGAATGCGATGAGAAGCTTGCTCGCATTAAGTCTCATACCGTTGTCGGCATCCCTCTCTTGAGTGCTGCTAACATTACTCGGATTCTCCCTCTCCAGCTTTCGAAGCTCCAGCTTAAGACGCAACGCTTCCACCTCACGCTCGCTCGCTTTAAGTGCTGCGGCGTGTTCTCTCTCCGCTACTTCTCGTTCTCTTTCTGATGCCTCTCGAGCCAAAGCCCTTTCCTGTCGTTGTCTCGCCTGCTCCTCCTCTATCCACTTCTTCAGCTCCGCTCCTGAGAGACCGAACTGAGTGCCGATAGATACCAACTTTTCTAACTCCATGGTAAAACAGAAAGTTAGGGTATGCAAAAGAAGCGTAAAAAAAAAAATTCCTTTTGGGAAATATTTCCTTTTCTTTTCAGCTAGAACGGTCCCTCCTAATGAAGGGGATCATTCACCAAGGTCCTCACCCCGTTCAAGGCGGCTACTTTGCACCAGAGGTCCTGTCGCGGACGCCAGATAATGTCACGACTCAGCGTCGATGCGTTAGCTCCTCCTGAGTGGTGGCATAAGGGGGTGGAGTCTGGTGCCTGGCTTTCGCCAATTACCGTCGTGAACGAGACAAAGGCCTGATGAAATCAAGCAAAAGCAGTGTTTTAATGTGATTGCTCAGCAACAAAATAAACTGACGTTATTAAGTAATGGATATGAATATGTTAGACGGAAACAGTACAATTACAATTCCAAAGAACAGGTGTAACCAAGTTAAACAATTACTATGTGCAATCGCAACAGGAACAATGGACATCAGTTCCAACTAGATTCCTAAACAGTAATCGAGAAGGCAAATGTTTAGAGTCCACAGTCCACAGAATCAAAAACGACATACAGTCAGCCGGGCGCGCCGGCAGTCCGTCCCAACCGATGCGGCCCGTAAGTGACCCTCGAAGTCGGCGCCTCGACGTCGGCGGCTGGCTTCCACGGCGGCCGGCGGTGTTCGGTGTCGGGGCGTGATGTCGGCAGGTTATTTGCCCGGGAGTTGCTCGGCGTTCGTTTATCGTCCCCGGAGCAGACTGGTGAAGTGTAGGATCGACGTGCTTTTATAAGCCTCTCGAGGCGCCAGCGTTCACTTGTCGTCTAGACATGGTTCACACACGCGCACACTGGTCCTCGCCGTGGTTCGGGCTCCACTGGCGGTCACCTTCACCGGCAGTCAATTTAATCACACACAAAACAATAGCTGCGGACGAGGACGGCTTCACGTAGGCCGGGCTTGCTTCCACCGTGGTTTAGACTCTGCTTGCGGTCACCTTCACTGGCAAGCAATTTAATAACACACAAAACAACAGCCACGGATGCACACGGCCTCACGTAGCCCGGGTGTGTAGCCACCAAGGTTCCAACCCTACCAGCGATCACCTTCTCCGGCGAACACATTAATCACACACATTACAGCAGTCACGAACACATAGCTCAACGTGCTCTGGACGTACCCAAGATCACGTTCTCCACCGTTTGCGAAACGGTGCGGCACGTAGGCTTGTGGCCCACTCTTAAAGAAGCGATGCTTAATAGGCGTGCATACATAGGATGCGGGGGCGGAGAATTGAAGAAATAACGCGACTTTTGTGACACGTTCGTACTGCTTTTGAGCAAAATATTGGAATGTGACGAAGCGTATGGAATCTAGAGGACCGAGCAAGTAATTAAGCCTGCTTACCAGTATAACACATTAAAGCTAGCCAGCAGACATATCGGATCTCTCATGGCAGACACAATCCCTGAAATTCGTCCATTCGATTCTTCGTATTGCTCGTAAGCGTGACACGCCAGTAACTGCAGCATAAAATTTGGAGGACGCTTAAGCTTCGCCTTTAAGAGTGGAACGCGACAGCGTTCAAAGACCCCTTACTGCTTTTCATGCTTCCCGCCAACTGTAGCTTATGTGACCGTAACATTTACAGGGAAACGCTGGCTGCGAACGCTATGCATGAAGGGGAGCTTTTTGCTAGAAACGCGGCCTCTTGCATGGGTCGACGTCCTGTTATTGTTTCGCGCTTGTAATATTTCAGTCTGAGAAGAGCTAAGATAAAGGACATGCGTTGTCGATGTTTTGGTACATTACATTTCTTTGTGGGCTGCCGTTCTCAATATTCCGAGGGATCACTTTGTAAAAAATGAAGCACAAGGTTTGAGCAACTTCTGTGGTCGGGTATGCGTAGTTCGGAATTTGGTTCGTAGTTCTTTTAGCTGATAATTGCATTTGAAGTGTGTACTGCTCAGTCAGTCGGTGCAGCGTGTAGTGTTATTGAGCGGGAAATACGTGCGGGAAGAAACGGAGTAGGCAGGACAGACGCTCACTTACAATTGAAGTTTAGTGAAAGGTTTTCCAGGGAGCGGAGGGCAGCACATACGCAGTCAAAAGGCTGACACTAAGCTCAAGCATAATCACATGCAAAAAATACTAACGCACAAGTGTCCCGTCAGTTGTCTTGACGGATAAGGCAATTAGATATCTCCTTGGGCGTTAGTACTTTTTGCACGAGATTATGCTTGAGCTTTGTGTCAGCCTTTTGATTGCGCATGTGCTGCCCTCCGCTCCCTGGAAAACATATCATTAAACTTCACTTGTAAGTGAGCGTCTGTCCTGCCCACTCAGTTTCTCTCCGCAAGTGTTTCAGCTCAACGACACCACCCAATTACCTTTGACATTGTTTGTCCAGGTCTTACGCAGGAAACTTTCTTTTTGTTGCGCAGAACAGGGACGCGCTTACTTGCAGTACTTTGTGGGTCTCTCATAATTTCAGTCTGTGCACATATAAGCTCCGTGAATATATATCCACAAATATATCCGCCGAGATAAGAACTGACCCAGCAGGCACACCATAACCGGGAGGATAGGCAAAGAATGTTCGTCATGAAGGACGACGCACTTTGGCACTTCCATGCAAACGTGATCACAGCGGCCCATACACAGTCTGTAAAGGCGAGGCGTAAGTTTTTTTCTTTGTTGTTGTTGTTGTCGGCACTGGCTGGGCCCGTGTCACTGGGACGCACGCACAATAAGGTCTGCCACTTCGCAGGGCACCTTCGGCGCACCCCCCTCCCCCCTCCCTTCCGATTGCACGCCATTCTTTCCAGTGGTCGCGCTCACCACCACGTGAAACGTTTATTTACTTGGCCAACAAAAAAAAATCGCTGTGGCTTAGGTAAGGTTAAGCCCAGGATGCGAAGCATACTAGCTTTTATTTTAGTTGTTGAACCACTGTTTAGCCTGGTGAACTGCTGTTGCTTGGCTATATTTGGTTCGGCTAGACGAAGAAACAACTCATGCATTACTGCTTCGCCTTCAAGAGTGGAACGCGACAGCGTTCCCGTCGACCCGCCAAGGGGTGTAAGACAATGGGCTACAGGGCAGCGACTACGCGCCCCGCGTTGGACGCGGTGACCGTCGAGCAAAGCAGCGTTCGGCGCGGCAACGAAATGTGCGCCTGAGCAAGAGACGCACGCCTTAGAAACAGCTCGTTTCTAAGGCAACACCGCATTCACTAGAAGCGCTTTTGTACCGCTTTGAAGCATCGTACTCGTGGCTCAGTGGTAGCGTCTCCGTCCCACACTCCGGAGACCCTGGTTCGATTCCCACCCAGCCAGTCTTGCAAGAGTTGAGCCAAAGCCACTTCTCCTCTGTCGTGACGTCACGGTGTCACGTGGTTTCAAGGCGAAACCGCCGCGCCTGAGGAGCTGGGTTGAGCTCTCGTAATATGCTTCGCATAAAAAATGTCAACCAATGACCGTTGTGGCCGTCGCCACACACGATGGAGTCCTACACCACGCCTCCAGCGTCACTCCCCCCACTGCCGAGCCGGCTGAAGAAGTGGCCATCGCCCTGGTCACTCTAGATCCCACCTGTCACACCATCGCGTGTGACTCTCGCTCAGCCGTCACTGACTTCAGCAAAGGCCGTATTTCTCCCCAAGCTCTTCGCATCCTCTGCCATGAACCACACTCTAAAGACCGCATGATCTTCCTGACATGGATCCCGGCCCATGCGGACCCTGTCCAGCCACACCTCCCCAATCTCAACGACGTCACCCACTCCATTGCGCGAGGCCTAGTCACCCGCGCCGGAGTCACTGGAGATGAGTTGGACACCAGGGAGACAATCTGACCACTTAGAACGATCTCGTTAAGGCCTTTTACCTCAGTCGCCGAACCTTCCCCGCACCTCATCGCAAGTTCAGCCGGGCGCAGGCTACCACCCTGTGTCTGCTACAAACGAACACGTACCCTTCACCCGCCCACCTCCACCTAATATTCCCAGACGTTTTGACGCCCACCGGATCCTTGGTTTTCAGCGGTGACTTCAACGTGCATCACTAGCTATGAGCCACCAAGACTGACGGCAGACTAACCTATCGAAGCAGCACTTGCTTTGACTTGAATGATTCCCACGCACTTTCCTGCGTGCACAGACAGTGTTCCCTCTATCCCGCTTTCCTCTTTCTGTTTCCCCTTTGGCTTCCCCCGGTGTAGGGTAGCAAACCGGACGCTCGTCTGGTTGACCTCCCTGTCTTTCCTCTCTTTGCTATCTCTCTCTCTCTCTCGCACCTAGACGTTTACACTACCCCCGACTGCCGGTGCCGAAGCATTCAGCCGGCTACGCATCCGCACATGCTGTGGGTGTGCCATGCACAGCACACACACATTAACACCACGACCCTCTCGTCGAGGCTGCATGAGGCTCTGCAGAGCTCCGCCCTCGGCGACCAAACCTGGGCGACTCTGCACGCCCGTGAGACGGCGGCGAGGCAAGCCCTCGACGTCCCCTCCTCATGGGAGGCTTAGGTCCGGCCATCATAAAGTGCTGGTCCTACAATAGAAGTTTATACCCCTCCCCCCCCCACCCCAATGACAAATTACTTAAAGGCGGAAGTTTATGGTATCTCGTAAGCAACTTACTTGCTATTAATTGTCTGTGGCGTTTTATCAACGTCATACAATTATACAAAGCCACACAAAGCATTATATATAAAAAAAATTGTAGCACATGCTTTACAAATTATTATTTGAACGCACTGCAACGATTTGCCTCACGCCACAATATCATAGTACTATCTTAATACATTTGAAACGCGCACTCGCTTTGCTACGTTGGAGAAACTCGAGCAAAAAGACGCTTATACCGGTACCCCGTTTGTCGGAAGCATTTTTTTTCCAGCTCTGGGTTATCACTTGTGGCTTGTATACATGCCCTGGGTTTCACGAAATTGCAGGTAAATTATTCACTTGATTCAATCAACGAAAACCATGGCGCCTCAGCAGTGTCGCGTTTCGTCATCCTTTCCATAATTCTGAAAACATAAACAACGGTTCTGAGAAAACGCAACGCATTCCATGATTGCTTTTTGTTATCTTTTTATCTCATTCTGACAGCGAAACAGGAAATACAGAGCCCGGATATATCTCGCAGTATGCTGCCTGCTGCGTCGCCACAGTAAACAGTGGCACGTTCAACGATGACCAGTGCCCTCTGTTCTTTAGCCACAGCTATACTCCGTTTGGCAGATCAGGTGCTACGCTACACGTGGACGCTACGCAAGAAGTTCGGTCACGAATATGTATCACTCCGCGCGTTCCGTCAATGCCTCGCTGCGACCCAAGGGCGTTTCGCTGGCGCAAGCACGTACAGGGCCCAACAAAAGTGGTAAAACTCCACGCAGCGGGAGCCGGAGCAACGGCAAACGGCAAACTGCATCGTGACGCCATCTACAGGCAGCATCTGGGATCGAGACTGCCAATGGGTGCCCTTTATTATCTGCAAGCATGTCGCTTGACTCGTGATAACTCGTCTCAATGTTTCGTGCTTCAGCTCGCCAAAATGCCGAGCGACGCCGCTGCAGTAGCAATCTGCGTGGAGTATACCACTTTTGTCGGCGCCTGTACATGGGGCTCCCCGCAACGGGCTACAAATTGAAAAAAAAAAAAAAAAAAAAAAAACAAACAAACAAACAAAAAAACGAACGGAACAACAACGAAATCAAAATTATCTAAAACAACGCGTTGAAATGATGAGGTTTTACGTGCCAGAACCACGATCTGATTATGAGGCATGTCGTAGTGAGGGGACTCCGGAATAATTTGGACCACCTATGGTTCTTTAATGTGGACCTAAATCTAAGTACAGGGGTGTTTTCGCATTTCGCGCCCCATTGAAATGCGGTCGCCGTGGCTGGCTGGGGTTTGACACACACACACACGCACACGCACACACGCACTACGCTTAGAAGCTGCATACCACAATGTTTTCATACCACAAACTTGCTTCACTGAATA